>NW_012027684.1:0-617 GCF_000956235.1 Wasmannia auropunctata
TTCTGTTGCGAGTTGTGATGTACACGGTGTTTTTTCGAGACGCCTCCGGAGATTCACTGTCATTCGCTCAATTTTCAATATTTTGCAATGAAAATTTAGGAAAATATTGTTCAAATGTTGCATTATTATATGGAAATTGACTGAATAAATTAACACTATCTGTATCGCCAAAAAAAATTCTTAAAAACATGAATTTTTTTTCACCGAATAAACCTTACCCCCCCCCTTAAATATTGATTTTTCTCCAAATGACAGCTATTTTTACGAAAAATTCGTATTTTTGTCAATACATATTTTGTAAAAATAGCTGCCATTTTGAGAAAAATCAATATTTTGAAAAATCCTTACGTACCTCTGTAATCTTTAATATGTAGATAATGAAAATTTTTTGTGTTTAATTGTTCAAAATCAAACCGTGTGCCTTGAATCCTGTACACCGATAGAAAAAAGGAATTCCGCAAGTGTAGGTCAGTGCGTCGCCATTGTGGACATAAGAAAAATATTAAAATATTTTATTGATTTCTTATATATGCTATATGTACAATAATGTCCTCTAAGCAGATTTTAAATAAAGTTATCCATTTATCCATAAAAAATCCCAATCTTAAGGTATATAT
>NW_012027684.1:13279-14958 GCF_000956235.1 Wasmannia auropunctata
GTAATCCTACGTTACATCCTTCCTAAACCAAAAATATTATTTTAACAAATGAAAATTGTCTAAAAACAGATATGAGATCATTTAAGTTGCCAAGTATTTGATTAGACATAGAAACAAAAATAGTTTTTTAATAAACCGTTTAACCATCCAAAAGTACATGCAGCAAAAGTTTAATGCCATCTTTCCAAATATTTTTAAGTTTCATAAAAAAGACTTAAAGTTACTAAAATGACCAATGGGATCACAGTGAAGCAAAAAGTTGGCGAGCCCGGATTATATTAATATTTAATTGATAAGACGTTTATAAAATGCGGGTACGCCAAGTTTTTGCTTCACTGTGATCCCATTGGTCATTTTAGTAACTTTAAGTCTTTTTTATGAAACTTAAAAATATTTAGAAAGACAATGGCATTAAACTTTTACAGCATGTACTTTTGGATGGTTAAACGGTTTATTAAAAAACTATTTTTGTTTCTATGTCTAATCAAATACTTGGTAACTTGAATGATCTTATATTTATTTTTAGACAATTTTTATTTGTTAAAATAATATTTTTGGTTTAGGAAGGATGTAACGTACGATACTTTTTTATATACTTGGCGTAAACTTTTTTTTTTTTTTTTTAAAGAGTTTTGGTAGAATATACATATATACAGGGTGATCCAGATCACCCGGAGGAGCCGGCATCAACGTATTCCTCATGAAAAACTGAGTCGAAAATGTTAATAGCAAAATGTTGAGGTGTCAATGGTTTTTGAATAGTAAGCTGTTGAAACTGTCCAACCATAAGGCATTAAGAGCGCGCCATCAGGTGCGGCGCATTAAATCGACGATCGGCCGGCGCGTGACGGGTACCGCTAAACGGCACGGTGCCGAACGAATACTGCAAAGGTTCGATAAAATCTCTATTAACATTTATTGCTGTTATTCTTAATTTGAGTCCAATTTAATTGTAGAAAAGTCAATCGCAAATTCAACATCATTTATATCAGTAGAATAAGTATGAACTCTTATGACTCAAATTAAGAATAAGAGCAATAAATGTTAATAGCGATTTCATCGAATCTTTGCAGTATTCGTTCGGCACCGCGCCGTTTAGCGATACCCGTCGCGCGCCGGCCGATCGTCGATTTTAATGCGCCACACCTGACGGCGCGCTCTTAATGCCTTATGGTTGGACAGTTTCAACAGCTCACTATTCAAAAACCATTGACACCTCAACATTTTGCTATTAACATTTTCGACTCAGTTTTTCATGAGGAATACGTAGATGCCGGCTCCTCCGGGTGACCTGGATCACCCTGTATAATTTTTATAAAGCATAGAAATGTTTCTAAAAATGCAATTTCTCACTTCGAATAGTCGAGGATATGTATATAATGCTTCTAAAGCAAAGAAATTTTTCTCTAAAAATGCAATCTTTCACTCCGAGGGATTGAGGATGTGCATATTATTTTTTGAAAAGCAATAAAAATTTCTGTAAATATAATCTTTTACTTCGAACACTCGAGGACATGTATATAATGTTTTAAAAGCTAAGGAATAGTTCTAAATATGTAATCTGTCACTTCGAAGAATTGAGGACATCTGTATAATTTTTTTAAAGCAAATAAATATTTCTAAAAATGCAATCTCTCACTAGATCGGAAGAGCACACGTCTGAACTCCAGTCACTTAGG
>NW_012027685.1:0-658 GCF_000956235.1 Wasmannia auropunctata
CGTGTGCTCTTCCGATCTTTATCTACTTTAGTATTTTAACATGCAAAACAAAATTTTTATATTTTAATAAAATATTTTTTTACAGATCGAATTAGAACTTTAAATATTAAATTCTACTAAGTTACTAAAAAGTAAATTCTACAAAATGCGCGCGCAGTGCATTGACATAATTCGACTTGATGAGCTCTGTTTTGCGAGCTCTGTGCGTGCAAACTGTGCGAGTATTTCCTCAAGCACAGTCGCACAATATATGTAGATAGATATAGATAGGCAATACCAAGATTAAATATTTTTGCCCTAATTAAATTTAGTCCATCCATTTTAAGGCAACAGATCTACGATATTTAATTAGTAATATGTGTAAAATAATTTAATTGTCGTTATTCGACATGTACTGAGACATTTTCTCTACATTTAACATAATTAATCATAGATTCGTTACCTCATAAAAAATAAAAAAATTTTCTGACTCACCGGTCCGACGCGCAACGGGCGGAGTTATTCTGCCACGTAGCTACGACGATACTGTAACAAACAAACATAAAATTCAAATAAAAGATATGCTTAAATTTCAAAAGATAATTCTTATATCGTTTTATCTCAGTAAAGATAGTTAAAAAGAAAGAGACACCGATTTAAACATTTTAAAAAAGCTTAT
>NW_012027685.1:678-1386 GCF_000956235.1 Wasmannia auropunctata
AGATGTGTATAAGGAAAGCTACAAAAGATTATGGTAAAATCGGATTTTTTTTTAAATAAAAAAAATATTGAAATAAATTAATAATTAAAGCTGTTGCGCAACAAAATTGCGTGGAAAATATTTTCGTTTTTAATTTTTATGCTTACAATCCCTTACATTAAAAATGTTCTAATTATATTGCTTTCTTGAGCCGATTTATACAATATTTAATCTTGGCTAAATATGAAGGAAAAGAATGAATGGGTAAATAAAAAACATCCTAGCTCAAAATTTTTCGCTATCTACAGACAATTCTCTTTTTTTTATTACCTACCTAACACATTTTTCTTGTTTCTACTCTTTTTGTTAAATATTTATTAAAATATTATTTTAAACAATCACAAAGAAGTCATGATGCGGCGCGACTTTTAATGCGACTTGAGTTAAAAGTTAGAAAGTGCGAAAAAGAGAGTAATTATGACTTTCACAAGACTCTCCCAACTACGGCATCTTCGCAAACACGACTGCCCAGACGTCCTCGAGCACCAATACAACGCAACCGCCAAGGACGGCCGCTAGGAGTTATGGCTCCAAACAACATTGACCAGCCCGGCGCACTGGACTTCGTAAAGCCAGGACACCTGATCCACCTTCATTGCAAGGGCTTGTATCCCTCAGACGGCAAGATTCGAGTATACATGCCTACTCTCAGACTCGTCGTCTTCGAGG
>NW_012027685.1:1406-6340 GCF_000956235.1 Wasmannia auropunctata
CGAATTCGAATCGAATCGAATCGAATCGCAACAGATTCGATGCGAGTTCGTTTTCGAATCTGCAAGATTCGAAATCGAATAGTTCGAGAATTTCGAATCAACAATAGTTCGATTTCGAATCGATCGCCTATTTTATTTGGTTCGTTCACATCTTCCGCGCGACCAATTATTCTTATCAAATAAATAAGTATTTTTGATACATGTAACGTATTCATGGAGATTAATAAAATATTCAAAAGCATTCTAACTATTCGTGTATACACATATTATTAATAATAATATTTTCTAGTTCAAAATGACATTTCTAGTTCACATAAAATCATAATCCTTTATAATGAGATGTAAATCGAAAACAGGTCTTCAGTTTGTTTAAATTATTGCGTAAAATAATGTAAATAAATCAAAAATAAATAAATCATAAATTTTTATATTTGTTACATTTAAATTAATAAGTAATGTTAATCTGGAAAAATTTGATTCAGATTCTATTCGTATTCAAATTAAAGAGATTCGATTCGATTCGATCATGCAAATACTTGATTTGCACACCTCTAGTTATATTGATTTAATCAAATCGAAAAATAAAGCCGACTGATACATGTTACATATGTTCAATATATGTTACATATTTTCAGTTCGGTCGAGCTTACATAAGACCGATGTATATATATGCATATGTTCTACATATCGCTCGAATAGTGCTATTTACTAACTGGTTGACTCCAAAACTGAGAAAGAATGCGAGCTGCGTTTGGCACGCGCAAAAATCTTTAAATGTCAAGTTTTCAGGCTACTCTATGCATGATATATTTAAACGAATGCCGGAATAATTTTAGACACAACCGTGTAAAATCGTTTAATTTCTGAGATATTCCGAAACGTTGTCCTACATAATGGATTGCCGAAACCGTGTCAGTTACGTAATTTGGAATTATCCATGAAAATGCTTAATTACATCGGCGCCGCTCGTAATTTGGGATTATCCGCAAAAATGATTAATTACACTCGGTTCCGCTTATATCTCGCAAATATGATGATTGACGCGATGAGAATTTTGCATATATTAATGATAACTTCGAGAAACATCAATTTATTCGTGTTCATACGAGGATAACAATCGAAAAGTTTTTCAATTTGTTCAATTGAAATTAAACAACTATCTTATATTAAATAAAGAGAATTAAAAAGAATAAACACTAGTTGCAGAAAAAAATTATTTTGATTTGCACATAATACAAAAAAATACATTTATAATATCAGAAGATCTAAGTTTGATATACGCGATTAAAATTTTCATAAAAAGAATAATTACCCAAAAATTTTCAAAGCTCAAAGTTGTAATTGTTAATATGTAAATGTATTTAACAGTTTTTAAAAAGGTTTTGACTATTTGCGTAAGTTTAAATAATTATTATTTAAAAAACATATTATTAAATCGTGCAATTAATCGTACTGGTGGACCTTTTTTTAATATTTATTTTTACATTTTATAAATATTTATCTTTTAAAAAATTCTTTTTTTGTTATTTTAACAAATTAAAAGACTACTTTAGTAATAAGTGGTATTTTACAAAATCGATTATTAATTAAAAATAATAAATAGAAATAACACATAAAAAAATGTATTTAAACAGGGGTAGTTAAATATATGTAGAGAATAATGACTTGTTTTTCGCTATTTTTATTTACTTAATAAATAAAACTAAAGAAATAAAAATGTATAATCGCCACTTTTTGCAAAAATAACTTTATTCCATTAATTTATTTGTAAAGATTGTTCAATCGCTTATAGAAACAATTTTATATAAATTCTGTTTCAATTTATTTGTTAATATTATTAATTTTCTTGTCTTTATAATATAATTGTATCCTTCTTTTGAGTCCGTTGTTGTTATGATTATCGTTCTTTTAATTAAAATTTGATATATAATAAATATTTTGATAATTTTGATATATTTTAACTGTTTTTCAAATAAAAAATAATGAAGTTACATTATATTAATACCTATGAAACAGTTAATAGTACAGCTAATTGTAAGATTCTGCGCACGATTGCTCTACGCCTTAATGTTCTCTTTATTGTGCACGTACATTAATACGTGTTTTTATGTTTTTAACTGTAGAAGTTTGTGTATTCGACGCACGTTCGCATTGCTAAGATTTTAAAAACACCCACCGATGATTAAGCATTTGCATTATAATTGTATTACGCATTTATGCAATCCGGACGTATTTGCATATGCACATAACTCACCGACTGTGGGATTTGCGTTTCACGCTTGTTTTCCATATTTATAATCTGAACGCTTATAAATATATTATGAAAATATCAAATTTTATTAGTTGTACGTATTGAAGACAAGACCTGTTTCAAGCTATTCGTGAATATCCGTAAAGCATATAGAAGCTGTTACAGCATAGAAGTAGCTTTCAACTTAAACGATAATAGCACAGACATATTCCCAAGATAATGGTACTGTATTATATTCACACAAGATATTTCTTATCACTATCTTAGCATCACCTATCTATTACTACCACGCTGACTCAGATATTATTGAATATTCCGTTAATTTTCCTTGTAAAATACGACGAGGATCTACGTCAACAGATTATAATTAGCGTAATCAGCGTGATCGATTCTCTCGGGAAGAGCTTATCTTAACCTTTCCTCTCGTTCGGATTTCCGAAGTTCCAAGAATTCATGTCAATATTCCTTGTGGAAATGCCTCACGATTAATCATCGATTGATCTAAGTGAATCAGACATAATTATGACATATATTATATAAAGATTATTTCTGAGAGTTTCCGAGCTTTATTATACATCTAGCTGTCTGATTATTTTAATATTGTATTAAGGTATTAGGTACTTCAAGTACCTTAAGTACTTGAAGTACCTTAAATATCTATTAAGACAAGGCTAAAACTTAACACATTACCTTTCAGGATGGAACGGATTGATACAATAACCAAGACGCTATTCGCCGTGATTATTCTGTGGATACTTTATCGTAAAAACATATTCTCTTATATTACAGATACATTTTTTCCCCTATTTATTGATTAATTCTTAAAAGGCTCTTAAGAGGATTGTGGCAAGATGGGTCATTTTTTATCCGTTTTCTATTTTTTCATTAAATAATCAAATAATATAATTATATATGCGTTACGTATAAATATGTACATATAAAATAACAGTTTTTGAGTTTGATATTTTACATTTTTGTAATGAAAAAGCAATGTACAAATCTTAAAAAATGACAAACTAACAAATATTCATCGGAAACTCGAATGACTCAATAATCGCTATTAAAGATTAGTTAAAAACTATGTTAAAATTAATATATACAAATTATAATATAAAAAATATACTACATGTATATATATCTCAGAAGACACGGTAGTGATTTGGTGTCAAGTGTTTAAATAATATTAAGTTAAATAGTGTCAAGTTTAAATAATATAAATATAAATGAAATATAAATAAAATTATATTATACATATTTTATATATATATATATATATATATATATATACATACAATTGTATACACATACATATGTATATACATGAAATAAGAAATTTTACAAAAATTTGCTCTGTAATTCAGAATATTTTTCTACAATAATTTTTTCTTATCAAGCAATGCGATAACGTTGTAATGCCAAGATAAGCGATTGACCATATGACAATGTCATTGCGTGAATGTCAAGGTGTTATTTAGTTTATTTGGAATTCTTACAGCTTTTGAATAAAATATCTCAAAAACTAAAATATGCATTAAAAAAACTCGGGGCACCTTTCCAAGTATGCTAAGTTTTTAGTTTTACTTTGATTTTAAGTTTTTTTTATATAACTTAGAATTTGCGTAAACACACAATGGAATCACAAAAAACAGAATTTGTTGTATTAATTAACCATATTTAGTGTGTTCAAAAGTTCTTGCTTTTAGGTTTGAGTTGAATAATATTTGGCTAATTAGATCGATTTTACGATTTACTATTTTTGAGCACTTAATATTTTAATAATTCAAATATTTTTAAATGTTTTTTTATGTACTTATGTTAGAATATCTATTTTTTTACCTAACTAAAGTTTTTATAAAATTATTTTTGCAAAATTTATCATTTATTAAAATTAAAATTAAAAAACTGTTTATGACAAATTCAACTATGTAAAATAATATTTTTAATATATCTTTTTTTTGGAAAATAAACTCTTTTGCTATTTATGCGCAGCGCTTATAAAAATAAAATTTTAAATTTTGCAAGAATAATAATGAGGCATAGGAGTATATTAAAAATTAAGATTAAGTTTATAGATAAGAGCTAAGTTTTCGAGAAATTTAAATAGTTCAGAAGTACATATAATAAAGTCACGATACTAGATAAAATTGCACTGTTTTGATAATATTCCAAAATCAAATAATTACGTCAAATTAATTTTAAAAATTTATTTTAATTTCTACATGTGAGAGACAGCTCATACGCAATGACAATATGTATTCTTCATTTAACGCTAACTGTAAATTGTAATTGTATTATTTAATTGTAACTATATCTCAATCCTATCAAAAAAAAAGAAAATTCTAATAGTTTTATTTTGCTAATAAAAAATTAAAAAAATTAATGCTATAATGTAACTTTCTTATTATTTATACGCAAATATACGCAATCTATTAATTGCTATTATTCAGCCTTAAGAAATTTTTTAGGGTTTAAACTTTTTAGGGATTAAATTCTATATGCTGGTTAATCTATCGAAAAATCCATCCGAAATATAACCCACCCGAAATGTAGAAAATCTGAAAACTGAGAAAAATCATACATAGAATAATTGCCCTATTTATAAATAAAATAAGTGTCTTACTCCACTATTGTGGCCAATTGGCCACTTACCTTTGTTATATCTTCTTTCTTCTTTCGTCGGGCC
>NW_012027685.1:6360-7281 GCF_000956235.1 Wasmannia auropunctata
TTTGATTTTAGTAGCAAACTATTTTTTGCTGTAGCATCTACATTTTAATAACTAATAAATTGAACTTCGGCAGCAACGACATTAGCTGTCCCTATTTCATCGACACATCTTAACTGCCTTAGCTATATTTTAGCTTCATTGGCTAATCGTTTTTCTGCGTATATATCATATAATGTTTTCTTATCGAAATCGTGTTTGTATGTGGTTTCGAGAAAACGCGCTGTACGACGGGTGGCACGCTGATGTATAACGACGCTGTATGTATGTACATACATACAGGCGCTCGCTGTACTAATGGCGCGTGCACTTGTGCGGCGCCCGCCGTACTAATGGCGTGTGCACTTGTGCGGCGCGGCAGCATCACCACAATTAGTATTAATTATAAATTACAATAAGTAATAATATAAATAATAATATAAGCAATAAGTATTAATTATATTGCATAGAAAGCCGCTATGATTGACTGAAGATTAGCAAGGTAGAATAGGTAAAAATATTAAGTACTTTTTGATATATAATTAGAATAATAATTAAGTTTTAATTTCAATTTTACACTGTTAAATTTATAGTGTCAAACTGAATTTTATGTAAGTTGCCACTGATGCTCTCACTTAATAAATAGTTCTTTTTTAAAACAATGGAGTTAAATAATTTAAAACAGTTTAAATTTAACCCAAATTTAAGTTAAATTTTAATGTTTTATTTTAAAATAATCATATTGTTTTAGTTAAAAATAACTATTTATTAAGTAGGAGTAGTGGCGACTAATTAAATAAGGTTCAGTTTGGTACTATATATTTAACAATGTAAATAAACGTACGCGATTAAAATTAATTCCCATTTCATTTTTATTTAAAAAAAGGATCGCAATCTAAGACTTGTTAAAATGTTTCTCAGATAATAACGCGATAATGTACGATT
>NW_012027685.1:9671-11913 GCF_000956235.1 Wasmannia auropunctata
TAATAAAGGAGCTCAATTCCCGATGCAGTTTAAATAATCGGAACGCGGAGAATATTTAACAAATACTGAATGGGCTCAATCGCATTTAACAAAGACAATCGCAAGCTCCGAAACGTGAACGTTTAAATAGCGAGATATTTAATAATTTTATTATTAATTAATTACAACGTTCGCAAAACTCGGAAAATGTTTGTTCAAATAGGCGCGGAAATTTTACATTCTTATATTTAATTAACAAAGACGATCGCGTGCTCCGAAACACTATCATTTAAATAGCGCGAGATATATTTAACAATTTTATCATTAATTAATTACAACGATAAAAATATCCGGAATTTGGTCGTTTAAATGGACGCGGAAATTTTACAGTCTTATATTTAATTAACAAAAACGATTGCGAGCTCCAAAACGCGATCATTTAAATATGCGCGAGATATTTAACAATTTTATGATTAATTAATTACAACGTTCACGATGTCTGGAATTTGGTCGTTTAAATGGGTGCGAGAAATTCAACAGTCTTATTTATAATTAATAAAGATGATCGCGAGCCCCGAAACGTGATCGTTTAAATAGGCGCGAGATATTTAACAATTTTATTATTAATTAATTACAACGTTCGCGATATCCAGAATGTGGTCGTTTAAATGGGCACGGAAATTTTACAGTCTTATATTTAATTAACAAAGACGATCGCGAGCTCCGAAACGCTATCGTTTAAATAGGCGCGAGATATTTAACAATCTTATTTTTAATGAACCAAAACGGTGGCAAGCTTCAAAACGTGATCATTTAATTAGAGGCGAGATATTTAACGATCTCATTATTGATTAATGACAACGTTCGCGATCCGCGGCACGTAATCGCTTAAATAGGCGCGAGAAATTTAACAATCTAATTTTTAATTATACAAAACTTTGCAAGTCCCGGCACATGGTTGTTTAAATATCGCGAAAAGTTGTACCATTTTATTAATTAATAAGGATAAGACTCAATACCCGACGCGGTTTAAATAAGCGGAACGCGGAGAAAGTTTATCGATCAATGAAGGGTCTCAATTGCCAACGATTTAATTCGCGCTTTTACACGAAATCTCATTGTATTTGTCTAAATATCTTATTGTTATTCCGTTGGTCTGTTTAGTTTTGTTATTTTATTATTGAAGATTTTCCTTCAATCTTTAATAAGATTGAACGAATTCCCTGTAGCCCCTTCACGCATTTAAAGCGTCCTTCGTAAGCTCTTCCGTGCTTTTGCAGTGCCACCTCCTTATACTAACACGGGTACTTTAAATTTATATTTCATTCACTGAAAGAAATATGTGTTAGACACTACACAAAATTATTCTCATGCGTCACATGCATTTGAATATGAATTTAAGTATGCAATATACATGACCATATTAAAAAGAAAACTATCCGTGCTATTCGCAGATTTGCTAAAGATAGGAAAGAAAAATTTTCATTCACTTGCCGACTGATGACAGCCAGCGGATAAGCGTTTAATTTTACGCTCTTTTAAACAATGCGCGAAACACGAACGCATCGCAAAGGGCCATTGTACTAATTAATTTAATAAAGAATCAATGTAATGTTTACTATTAATATTTACTTTATTTCTATTTTTTACATGTAATAATACGCACGTTCAAAAAGTAAAAATATAACAATTAACAAAAACTTTCAATATAAAAGATCTTAAAATATCATGTAATATAAAAATTCTCGAGTTTCTAGAAATTTTCTATCTAAGCCAGTAAATTCTATAATTATCAATATATTTGAAAAATTCTATGATAGACGTATATTGCTGTAACAATAATCGATCACGAATAATAGATTCGCGCAGCGACAAAATCAAATGGTCCGCATCACGACTTCCCATCGATAGAAATGAATAGATTATATATAATATTTATCTCAAAACGCGAAATCTATTCTTATGATAAATATATTATTAACTGGTACTTACCTATCGTACGTTGTACTCAGCTCACGATCGTCCCTCCTCGGATCTCGCTTGTCCTTCGACGAATCGCAATCAATCTCCATCGTCTCTGTCTCGATGATCTCGGACTTTGTGCTGTGACTGACGGATGTAGGCTTGATGAGAATTCGGTGCGTCTCGATTGGGCTTTGGCCGAACGCGCGCACTCACTATATGCGTGCCATGCTATCGAACGCGCACTAATTATTAATTACACTATGCGTATTATTGCTAAAGGCGCACTCACTGCATATTT
>NW_012027685.1:11982-51105 GCF_000956235.1 Wasmannia auropunctata
GTACTGCGTGCTCTTCGAAAATAACGAGTGACGACAATACCGTAGAAATAGAGACTCACACATGTCTTATTATATGTATAATTTAATTTTGAGAAAACGAGAGAAAAATCGATGGGTTCCTTTCTTTCTCTGTTGCACGACTAGAATAAAGGTAATTACTTGCTGTTAATTATTACAATTTTCTGATACACTCTACGGTAATCTAACGGATAATTTAATACGTGAAATGGGTAAAACAAATCTGTAATTAACTGAACTGTAAAATGATTTGATCACTTAAATTACCGTTAGCTGATTTCTCTCGCTCGGTGTGATAATCTAAATAGATAACACCAGGGATCGTTAAATAACTGACACAACTTATTTAAAATAACAAATATAAAATATATTTTAGAAACTTATTTAAAATAAAATATTGCAGGGGCTAGTAAAAAAAACTCATATGACTTATATTTAAAATGAGAAATATTAAATATATTCCAAAAACATATATAAAATATTAAATAAGGTATAGATTAGAAGAAATTATTTTTGAATAATAAATATTAAATAACTCTTACTTTTTTAATTTAAAATACATATTTTAAATAAAATTATTTTAAATACGACCGACCGACCTCTAATAATGCGCAACCGTGTAAGAATATTTAATCAGTAAACTATATTACGATTTACTATATTATGACTATTAAATCTTTTTCTTTATTTGTTCTAATGATATGTTACATTGGATATTAAGACGATTCTTTGTATGATGTCAGCTTATTAACATATATAACGTAGAATATGTATGTCTTGAAATGTAGAATAGGTACGTCTTAAAATCTTTAATTTAAGAAATATATAAAATTAATTTATGTAATATAAAGTTTTGCAAAAAGTAGAAAAAAAAGAAAGACGGAGAAACAGATGCAGAGTGACAGAGACACAATGATAGAGACGGAAAGACAGACGGACAGAAAGCGACAGAGAGATACTTTATTCTGATAAGAATTAAAAATTGGAATAATTCTGTAGTCTAAAGAAGACACATTAAAAATGTAAAAGTAAATATATTTTCTATTTTAATATAATTCAAATAAATTTATTTTTATTTATTTTTCTTAAGTATCTAATATTTTCTATTTTTGTTTTTATGTGAACGTATTAAAAAATACAAGAGAGAAGACCAAAAAAAAAATATTATAATAACATTAATAGCTAAAAACAATCCATAATATCGGCGATCTTCTCATGGAATTTACCAAGTATCGCCAGTCCAGAGAGAAGCATGAGACCGGTCGTCTCGGCTTTTTACGTGGGACCGTCAGAATTTTGCCATATAGAAATTACATCCATTTTTTTAAACGGGTATAATACTACATAATTATATTCATTGTTGTTATGATTTATCGACAATATCTGAAAATGGATGTAGCTACGTAATATCTCAAAAAACGGGCGATTTTTTGGTTCATTCTTTCAAGTCACTATAGTAATATATATATTGAGATATAGATATATTTTTTGAGACGTGGAAAACAATAAAACGTGACAATAACTAAATATATTTATAAACTCTACTCTGTGATATCGAAGTAATAGAGAATGAGATTTCTTTCATTTATTTCTATTCTGTGAGTTCTCTATATACTATGTGTTCTTAAGTACAATAACACAATAAACTGATAAAGAATGGTAAACCGTTCCAAGATGAAATATCAGACAATTTATTTTAGCCTATTCATTCTAAAGCGAATCTATGAGATATATTTATACGTAATACTTTTTATTGTAAATTGATACATATATAAATTTAAATATATCTGATATGAATATCTAACACAATTTTCGATCTTAAAATAAAACGTAATTTCTTACTCTCTCCAAAATGGCTTGCTTTGCACTCTCCTCTGCACTCTCTCTCTCTCTCTCTCTCTCTCTCTCTCTCTCTTCTTAATTTTCTTCTTTCCCTCTTGTCTCCCTCCTGTATGATTGTCAAATTGTCAGGATACATACACACAATATTCGCAAGGATATCGTTAATTACAATTGTGCGCAAAGAACAATAATTGTAAAATACAATACAATTATCGATCACTTATTGCAATAGCGTTTTAGAAAGAAATGAGCATCACGCCGTACGCACACTATCACCTATCTACTCGCTCGAGCGCGCGCGAGTTGAATGATAGTAGTGATAATACATTGATCGCGCCTACCCCCACGCGACCACGTGGGCTGATTGGCGCCTGTCGGTCGAAATATTTAACAGATCTTTAAACTTTCTGAATAATCTCTATTTGTTATCTATTTGTAATTTTCGATGAGTAGACCATTGCCGCACGTTCTCTATTTTGTTTCGTAACTCATTACAACTCATCTAATTGTAAGATTAGATGATTTGTAATGAGTCATGAAATAATACTCCTCGAACTAAATTTCATTAAAAAGTTTTATGAAAAAGGTCTCAAATGTTCCTAATTGTTAATGGCACTCATTCTAATTCAATATTTGTCCAAATATTGGAGTTGAAAATTTAATCAATTATAACGCACTTAATTAGACAATTAATGATTTCATTATGTTCTCAATCAATGTTCTCAATTTCCTAAAAATCTTTAATATATAAACTGTTTGATAAGAAATGTAAAGAGTGATAATATCTTCATCAAATTTTAAAGCAGTCTCCCCTTTATGAAAATTGCTTTAGGAAGGTTGCTTTAGGAAAATAAATTATGTCACTCGCTTTACGAAGTCAAATGTACCTATAAGTAAATGATCAAATTGATAAATGATACGATAACAATAAGCTTTATTTTAAGCTTTTTTTTGCTTTATTTTAGTCATTCAATATATTTTTAGAGTTACAGAATTTTTATGATTAATAATTATTCTAGATAATTAATATTACATTTCGAATTATAATAATCCCTCCCTGTTCCTACCTACCTGAATTTTAAGGCCAATTCTTTTCAGCTAAACTTCTTGCACAATTTATCTTTACTTTTTCTCTCCACGTTGAAGAAAAAAAAAAAAGAAAAAACATGAACAATGCAAGAAATTCAACTAAAAAGAATAGGCATTTTCTCTCTTTTTTACTTATCCATATGATTATATCTATTTAGCTAAATTCTTATACTTATCCTATCTGCATCATATTTCTATCTATACCCGATGATTAATTAGTCGCGATCGTGAAATTATATAAAAAGATATTATGATATTTTTAAAGGAAAGTTTAATTAAGGTTTTTTTAATCCGCGGTTTATTTAATTTCTATAAGACTTTGTAAAAATCTTTCTTTTAATTTATATTTTTTAAAACTATCTATAATTAAAAAATGGACGATACTTTCGTAAAAATTATAATATATATAAATATCATAATTATATTTATCGCATGTTGCTCCGCCGGCGTCGTATGCCTCTCTCAGATCTCCTCCTTCTCTCATTGTCAGACTGCTCGGGTTGACAGCTTCATTCCTTCGCCTTCGCAGGACTTCTCCAACGTAACACTCGCGCCACGGATAATTACAATCGCCTGATATTTTATGTCACCCCTGAAGAGATGACCGTGCTATTTAATACTTATAAGAACTCCAAAATAATTACGAGATCGCATATACGGATTAACAATTGCGAAGTCTTTCTTTTTTAATAAAAGTCATAATTAGCAATTTTTAACACGCGGTACTCCCGACGTTAAGATGTGCTAAAAAGTTTATCCGCGAAAGATTTACGAGCAAATCGCGCAACACTTTGTACGACACTCCCGAAGATGCGGCGCAACGAACCATTTATGTAATCGGCAGCGATGGGTATGTTTGGCTTCCTCTTTGGATTAAAATCCTCAGAGTACTGAGGATACAAATCCTCAGGATACTGAACCCCCCAATCGCGACAAGACCGTACCCGTTTGGGGGGAGGGGGATGTGAATTTTCGCCAACAAATGCCGCACGATAATTTTATACTTCAAAAATGAGCACCGTGTATCTGCAGTATTTTATTTTATATACATATAAACGTATACATATAAAACACTTAAATTTTTCGTGTTTCACTTCGAGCTCGCGTTTTTATTAAATTTTGAATTCTTAAATTGAAAATATATTGTCATAAGAAAAATCTAAGTTTATGTAATATAATTGATATAATATAATATAATAAATTAAAAAAGAAGTGCCGGTATAAAGTTGTATTTGAAAAGATTTATACATTTAGGCATCAAGAAATATCCAAGATAACTTTATCATTATATTTTGTACACATAGCACGGAATAGAACCAAGCAATATACATGACGCGGAACAAAGTCCAAAACTGTTACTCGCCGAAAATATTCGTAATCCGAGAAAGGACACAATTTTCGAATGCGCAATTTTTTAAGAATAAAGCTCCAGCAGTTTCGAAAGGTGGATGTAGCACGGCGCACTACAAATTATATACCCGCGGTGCAGAAAAGTGAATGTTGCTATGTAGTTTACATCCACTTTTTCAGGGGATGTTGATGCACGAGGGCATTTTGAGGTAACAGGTAAAAGGCCGTTATGTCCTCTCTTAGGTTTCTCTCCGATATTACACTGTAACCATCTACGTGCTTTGAAAAATCACCGTCGCTTCAAGAATCATGAAAACCTGTTTTACGATTCAGGGAAAAACGTCATCTAAGTTTACTCCTATCATTGTGGAAGCGGTGGTAACCGCCGATATGAATTTCTTGGTAAGTAGGCGGAGTACACATCACGACATCGAATTTATTTGATATGCAAAATTTCTACTGTACGACTGCCAAGAATGAAGCTGTTAAAACGACTTCGCCAGACTAATTTCAAACTTCGATTTAATAAAAAAATAAATAATTCTATTCATGTTAAAATAATAACCTACAGATATTACTTAATTATAGTTAATAGCTCAAATCAATGAGGATCGAAGTCGTTTCTAATATCTTATCCTTAATACTTCTCACCGGTCCGCGCATCTTGGATACCATCGCGATAGCTTCTTCGTGCGCAGTGAATGGCACCGGTTGCAGAGATCGAATTTCCTCCTTAACCGACAGCGATTTCGCATCACGATAGCGGAATACTTTGCGTATTGCTTACGCCAAAGGATATGTATGAGGCTGAGAATAAATACGGAAATAGTTGACAGATTGCGGGAAAACAACTCGGCATTCGCGAAAGCATGATCATATGCGTGATCAAATCGGCAGCTAGCTTGCGATTGCTGCCTTTATGGCAATGACGAGAATTACGTGACATGAAGAAGGAAGAAATTAGCGTGCAAAATGACGTGGAAACGCGATTTCTGCAAATCGTTTTCTTTTTCATTGTATGCCGTAGCATTTGTATCATTTTACAAAGAATAATTTGCTTACTGAAAACTCTTATTGGCGTTGACACTAAGCTTTGACCTTTTAGAAAGCGAGCATTAATTAATCTATATTGTTATAAAACAAAACTTTGATCTGTGAAATTGTTTGGATAATTGAATTTGATGATTATAAAAATAATTAGTTATTACATATATTTACATTTCTAAATGAAAATTATAAAATAAATAAAAATAATATTTTAATACACAGTGCACCAATAATTTAAAAATAATAAGTCAATGACACGTAAACATGCAAAACAGAATGTTCGCTTTCCACCAGCAGATAAACAGAAAACATTCGTTAAATAGCGCGCGGAAAAATTAAATATTTTAATATACGATGTATAATTATATATTATAAATTAATGTATTATAGTGTAACTATTATACAATATACTATACTAATATAAATATAAAATAAATAAATATTTTAATATACTATGTATAACTATATGTATTAATTAATTTTAGTATATAAATTATAATGTATTAGTTTAGAAAATAACCTAGATAGATTAGCAAAAATTATAGTAAATCCACATTAAGAATGTCAGAGCTCAATCCAATCTAAGAAGTTTGCTTTTTTTCAAATATGTTTCTCATTTACGCTTCTGTAAAAACACAAAAGAGAATATCTGATATTCAGTTCCAAATATGAAAAACGATTCCGCATTTATTTTGCTGGATCCGTCACTGGATTATCGCATTCTTACACTGCAACGTAATCACGAATAAATCAGAATAGTTGTCTCACATACACATTTTATTACATAACCATACGTAATTTTACATTATAATGTAAGATTAATATCTTATGGTTTTTTTTACATTGTTTACACTTTGCATTATTATAATATATATTCGTGTTACTTTACTGCTGCATCACTCTGGTACAATATTCCTTTTATTTTTGTCGCCTTGAACATTTTATCTATTCCATTAATTCAGAATACATGAGATGCCTTATTGAAGATGCACACGACATTTTTCTACACCGCACCGCTTGGTTAAAATGTACATTATTTTGTTCTACAATATAAGAGCGCATAGACAAAAAGCTGTGTCATGAATTTTCTGCGTACTTAATGTAAACTTCTGAACAAAAATAGAACCGGTTAGGTTAGGTTACGCAATTGTTATTGAGCAATTTAAAAAAGATTCATGTGAAGAAGTGTTATCGATTGGACAGTTATTCGCAAAAATTTTTTGTAAAATATTGTAAAATTACGATTCTATGATGGAGATATTTATCGTTATCAATTTTCACTTTATTATGCTTCAAATTCATACACAAAGGCAAAATTAATATTTGATTAAGATTATTAATTAATTAATTAAAATTATTAACATTATTTACCTCTATACAATGTAGATAATTAAGAAAAATATTTGTAAAAGAGCTTTTAATCATTTTTTAAAATATTTTACCTCTCTTGTGTTTTTAATAATAAATTCTTATTTTAATGTTTAGATTAAATTTAAACCAATTTATTTCGAATTTCTGAATTAAACATCTTAAAATAAAATTTGCGTAATAACATTATATTTTTCTAATAAAATATAAGTTTACCGAGAACGTGAGACAAGTCAAACATATATGCGTGAAATTTTGTATTAGAGGTGTGCGAATGGTTCGAATTCGAATCTGCAAGATTCGAAATCGAATAGTTCGAAAATTTCGAATCAACAATGGCTCGATTTCGAATCGATCGCCTAATGTAATGTTACTCTGGGAAAATTTGATTTAGATTTGATTCAATTCAATTCGACCATGCAAAGGCTTGATTCGCACACCTCTATTTTGTATAACATTCTAATATTTTTAATATAACAGATTGAAAAGACTTTGTTACCGAAAGCGATATAAGAATCTTACAGGCATCTTGTATTACGTCTGAATGGTATTAAACTAGTCTTCTTAAAATAGTCTTAAAAGAATTTTTTAAAATAATATCTGCGCTATTCGCGTAAGCTTCATTTAATTATCCATAATAATGAAGATAGACTGTGACGCACGTAAACCTGTTAATGGGTCGGATTAATTGGGGCCGAATCTGCCTACGTCACAGAGAACAGGTAGAAAATAGATGTTTCGCAAGGAAATCATATGGTAATTGAAGGTTTCGTGGCGTGCGTGTGAGACACGTTTACGCGCATTTCGTTGATTATTAATTCTGTAATCGCTACTATAGCTGCCCGCGCGGTATCCCACGATTCCACGTAAATGGTATATATTGACGTCACACGATATGCGATACACCTTTCCCTTGCAAGAATAATACTGTTGCGTAAAGTGATATTTTAAAATATGTGATTTGCGCAAATCTTACCATTCAAATCATTCGTGTTACTGACAAATCCCGCATGGGCTTATATACCTAGTCGTGTGTACAGGACAGGTGTACAGGATAAAATGATCTTCTTCGAATAAATCCACCTTTTCATCTTACTTGTTTATATAAATTAAATTTTATTTTTAATTAATTAAAGAATATTACTCTGAAATGACATTTTATACTAATTATAATCAGCGGCAAAATTAATATGTTATTATTTAATTTTGTCTTATTTACATTCGGAAATAAATCTCCTAAGAAGTTTATATCTCAATTATAACGCCTTTGTAACTGTATGTCGATTATTTAATAGATAATGGAATATAACAATGTGTTGTGTGCGCATTATATGTTCTCATGACATAATATCACTATTTCATTGATGATAGATAAATAACTTAAAAAAAAATTATAATCTTATAACAAACAAATGTACTATATTATATAGGTAATTTTGATTAGTATAATTGGTTAAAATATTCCAATAATTTATTTACAATAGATATTATATTCTCATTAACATACATACATACCAATTACTATTTTGTTATTAATTTTTGCAGCTTAATTAATCTTTTACTGTTCAATCAATTTTATTTTTAGCTTGTTATGTATAAATTTATAAAGTATAATTTATTATGAAAATAAAGTAGTTATAAAGAAAAGATGAAGGAAAGATTTATAAAATATTAAGTGACAGCGCGGAGCAATGTACATATATATATGTGTGTATGTCGAAGAGGTAGAAAGATTAGTAACTTAATATATTATTTATTACATATAAAATTAATCGATTATTCTTATCTTATATATACACAGATCTTATATATACACAAACTTGAGGCAAGCTTATTGTAATTTTCTTCATCCTTTGAAGGCAAAATATGAAACTTATAATAACAAAATTAATAATAAAATTACTCACGTTTTACAACGTTTTTAACATTTAAACTGTAATAACTGAACATAATCTCTGTCGTGGCAGCTGTTCACAGAGTAAACATAGCGTTTAGCGATAACAGCGATCAGTCTCGCAGAAAAAGAACAGCAATGAAATTTGATAGGAGCGAATAAAACTTTCAAAACGAAGATTGAGTAAATTTACAATTTATAAGATACATTACACGTGCAGCATCTATTTTTATGAATTCGTGTTTAATTATAGAAAGAGATTTCTCTCTCTTTCTCTCTTTTCCCCTCTCTCCTACCCCCCTCTCTTTTTTTCTCCTAAGTTTTAATTTAGAAGCCAAGTTATGTTCAAGTATATTTCGTGCAAAATGTAAACCTCACGAAAACTGCATATGATTATAAGGAACCACAGAGTGATCCGAATCGCGTGAAACGAAAACGTTATCTGATATCGAGTGTCTCCAGTGCAACGATTCACGCGCACGGGCAACTCCGCCTGGTGACCTCATTTATTCGTAACAAAAAGTATTCTTATCGCTCGCACAACATATGCGTGTACGCGGTGTACGAATGGCTGGGCTTTAAGTCCGGCCCGTTTCCCCGCTAGATATCTCCCGATCTTCTTTGTTTCTCGTGCTTTATTTTGTAAATCGCTCTATGCCCGACACCTGACACATATTCCTGATAAACGACCGTATTAATAGCCGGATTTAACTTCCTTCTGCGGTTTTTCCATCTAGAATATTATTAAACTTAATATATGCGTCAAACTTGAAATCGCCTTGAAATGCGAACATTAGAGCAAGTCATGTTTCAGAAGTAATAAACGCTAATAAACGAGATAGAGCTTTTTTTAACTTATATTTAATTCAGTATCTGCTACTTCTTTAAATAAACTTAAAGATTTGTGAATATTATACTAATTAATTGCATTTGTTGCATAAAAATGTACAGAATAGTCTTATATAATGAATAATCTTAAACCGTCAAATATTCTTTTTAATTAAGCTTTTATTGGTTCAATTTTGATTTTGAATTAATTTCGTCTTAGTACGAGAAAAATAAGAAAGATCGTTATTTATAAGATTCATTTTCAACAAATTTTTGTAATAAACTTGTGAAATTCAATTAAAATCAATTATAATAAATTAATAGTGAAATCCAACTAAAATAAATTAAAAGTTGTAATTCAGACATCTGTTTATCTTTCATTTTCTTGAAATTTACTTTATATAAAATTTAATTTCAATCGCTATTCTGTACGAAAATTATTAATCACTTCAACATATTTGCGTTGAAATTTTTTACAATCATGATTACAAAATCCACAAATCAGTCACAAGTAAATCTCAATAATGTTTACAAAGCTTCAGATTAATATTAAAATATTAATATTAAAAAGCTTTAATTATCATATCTGCAATGTTTTTCTCTACAAGAGTATTATCATTTATTATATACATATTTATCACGTTTTTAACGTTAAGTCATATTAGTGCGACAATGGTTCTATGTAATTATTCCGTATTATTTATTAAAAAATTAACATATGTATCAATTTGTATCATTATTTTGTAAATGTTATTCCAAATAAATTATTATTCATTATTGTAGTCTATGACATTGGCGATTCCTCTAAGTGCGCTTTTTGTTTACGTTTATTTACGATTAATAACAATCGCTATAGTCAGCCAAGCGAGAAAAACGTGACTAATTTAGCTTACGGACGTCGTAGTCGGCTCAATCTCCAAGCGTAAATTAGACCGGTCGGCCTTCCTCGGAAGTGGTTCCGCGATGATGTGATATGCTAGTACGAGAAAGAAACGGAGGAAGCGTAAAATGAAAGAAGTAGGAAAGAGAGAATGATGTGCTCACATGACCGGACTGATTCTACGAACAAACGATAGGTTGGCGTAAATGCGATAATTTTACGAAAAAGGATGCAAATAAAACTAATAACAAGAATAAATTTAAGTGGAAGACGCAACGCGGCTTTAGTGTAATTGACGGTGAACAAAGAGAGAGAGAGAGAGAGATCGATAGATAAATAGATAGATAGATAGATAGAGAGAGAGAGGGGGGGGGGGGATCTACAGAAATAAACTGTCTCGATGAGTCAGAAAATCCTCCTCCGTCTCACCGTTTACCGGACTCTTCTTTATATTTATTGTAGAGCAGATGCACCGCATCTGGTGCCAATTTCCGAAACGAAATGTTGGTCAACGCACCTAACAAAGAGAGCGCCCGATAGAGATACGCGTTATCGTCCGCCAATTTAGCAAGACGGATAAGACTGGAAAGGCTGACTCTGCGCACGCGAGACGCAAAACCAAACTCCTAAATCTACAATCGTGTAAAACGAGTGAATGAAGTTAATGGATGTGGCAATGACACGAATTGTTTGCGAGAAGCTTCATTGAAGATACAGTTGGCGTTACCCCTCGCATCTCACTCGCTGATTGTCAATATTCGTCGGGCATTGTTGGTTTACAATTAATTGTTTCTCTGGCTCGGAGCGCGTCTACTGCGTTCCGTTTCGAAAATTAAAAAGTCTTCAATACGAGGATATTATCGCTTGCTTAGATAACATCCTCGTATTAGAGATTTAATGTTTGAGTTTTCTAAGTATGAATATCCTTTATATGTATCGCGATTTATTTTTTGGTAATTACAGATGCTTTTGTTATACTTTATTATAAGACCAACAAGTAAATGTTTTTTTTTATTACAATTGTATATATGTATATTGTACGTATTTTTTTTTTATACCTGAATAAATATTATTGCGCGTGACATGAGACACGGCCGTGTTTCTTGATTCCTACCATATCTGTGTAAATGTATACATTATCTATAAGTATTTATATATGTGTGCTTTGAGAATATATTGGTATCATTGATATCTTTCGCTTGACTTCAAGTATGTATACTTCATGTATATCTCAATTTATGCTTTGCACAGTGTTAGAATATTTTTCACAATTAAGATCTTTGTTTAAAATAATTTTAAATTAATGTTGATTTTTTTTGTTATAATATTCCAAATTTGAGCGTAAAATCAAATTTGACAAAAAATATTTTCTATTATTTCTACGCTGTCAAACTACATTGATTATTTCTTTTTTAATTTAATGATGTATTGAATTTTATTTTCAATTAACGTTTACGTTTAATTAATATTATATATATACAAAATTGCCAAACGGTTTGTTCATATGGAAAACGAATTATCCACGAAAGACGTGGATTCTTTGTTCAGTCGCCGTAAACAATTCGTGGACGTTATGTGCAAGCAGTGTGGGATCGTTAAAATAGAGAGCAAATACCATTCGTTTGCTACGCAGAAACCAAAGACAGAAAGTTAAAAATAAAAACACAAACCGGCGGAAACCGGAGATAAGGCACAGTCATAATATGCATTGAAATTAATGCACATTACTACGATGCATAGTACGCCCCGAGGGGACGTATGTATGTATGTTTAGCGGTCCTTGCGTTAGTGAGAAATACAATGGAATATATACGTACGAAGCAGGCGATTGTATCTAGAGAACGCGACACGAATGACGGTGACATCATCGACAACGCATGCGCATCAATGGTAGATCCGATCCATGACCGTACACTGAGTACGCGCAACAGAAATTTGTTGATTCTGCAATGAAAACGTAGTTTAATACTCTAACAAATTTTTTAATTTTATTTTCCCCTCTTTTTCTTTGAGTCTCTATACTGTCGAACGTCGTACATATTTTTTGAGATTTTAAGAGCTTCTCAAATGTCAACTTATCTCTATACAACGTAGATATCAATCGAATATCCTTGTAATATTTAACTGTTGCAGTATTTAGATTTTTGGATCTTAAGAGTAATACTGTCTCATATGAAGTACATTTAGCTTACAAATGACAACTTTCGCGAGAGAGATGTTACTTCGAGAGGATCAAGATATTTCTGAATTTTTTTCATATATCAAAACATTAATTTATATGTTAGATAATATAGTAGTTTATTTTAACAACTGATGATTACAAAATTATACTATTGCATACTCAATAGTATAATTTTGTTCTATCGGTTCATTTGCAAAACATTGTATAAAGCAATATTTTGCGAATATATTGTTTAAAATTAAACTTAAAAGAGATACCATTAATTCATTGTATAAAAGAAAGAAAGAAAATGTTTGCATAGAAGAAAACGTAATGATAGTACAATAATAATAAAGAAATTTGAATACTGTAACAGTTAAATATCGTCAGAAATATCCAGAGATATTCATTGAATATCCGCAGAGGTTATCGGTTGACATTGGAAAAGTTCGAGGCGACATGTGTTTAAAAAAAGAAACACGTAGTGTATTTGACGAGCTTATGAACTCAAAATTACGTAATAGCAGAAAACTTGATAAAGAAAAAAGTCCGGACGCGATAACAGTTTATCGTCAATATGCAGCTCTGATACAGCCGCGTCTAATGCACGCAGACGACGTTTTATTACGACATTTTGTATAAAATTTACAAAAATGAGGTTGCGTCTTTTCGCGTCGCGATATATCGATATACGTGGAAAATATATATTCCGGGCAATACGCTTGCACTACGATCGCACGTAGCTACGTTACTGGGAGACCGCGCAAGAGCGATGACGCGGGGCGACGAACGTTGCATCGCGACGCATCGAGTTGCGTTTGCGTTGCGCGTCGGGTCGTCGGCACGCGTCGCGCCGTAGTCGTGCGCGCGTATCGCTCGGGACCGGGCACACATCTTTGAGAATCCAATCGGTCGTCGACAAGTCGCGCGACAAGACCGCAGCTCGCACGCGACAGGCACGGCTGCACGTACGAGGGAGAGAGGGCAGACAGCCATTTTTCGCAAATCCCGCGAAACTTGCGAGAGGTTGCGCGACAACCTTGACGAGAGTGCGCGTGCCGGGAAATACGCGGGCGATTAGAACAGATACGGAGATTAGAGCGGTGGGCACGGAAATCCCAGGAAAAGAAGCAGCGGTTTCCTCGGTCAGTGTTGACGGGAGCGAAGAAAGAACAAAAAAAAAAAGAAAGAAAAACCGCAAAAATTCCGTCGTTGTTACTGCTGCTGCTGCTGCTGCCGTTGCCGCTGCCGCTGCCGCCGCCGCTGCTGCCGTTGACGGTGCCAGTGCCGCGTCGGCGTCGCCGGTCCGACAAAAGTCGCGGCCGCAGATAAGAATCCCGCGAGTGTTCGCTCGATATTGGAGCCGCGCGACGAAGCGCCGAAGGTCGTACAGCGACGTACAGCGACACGCATGATCTGACTGGCTCCGGATCGAGGCACGCGGGTGTGTTTCGGCTACCTTGGTACATGCGTGCGTGCGTGCGTGCGTGCGTGTGTGTATATATACGCGAGAGACTGGATCGTTCGCAGAATCGCAAACGAGTCTCTTTCTCTCTCTCTCTCGTCGAGATCTTGGTGGAGACTAGTCGCTTATTATTATCGCGCTACAACGATCGGCTCTCAGTCGCCGATGCCGACAGAAAACTGAATTGAAGCAACGTGCGCGCGCTTGTATCTTCAGACCAGGCTGTTGAAGACACATCTCCAAAAGATTATCGAGATTATTAACGAAGTGCATGTGCCTATAAAAGACAGGGCATTTACACGCTTCACTTTACCCTATTTGGATCGCAACGTAACGCGGAAGTATATCGATCGCGAGGACAAGCAGTGTAAATTGGAAATCTGAGACGGAGAACGGACACCTGGGAGGGACGTGTGGCAAAGAAACGGAGATATGGAAACGACGTGAAGCGTCGAGTATCGCATGCCGATAAGATCGTGAAATCGCGATTCGAGATCAGCGCAGGAGCGGTCGTGCGACACCGGAGGTGCGGATGTTCGTGCTCTCGGGGCACCTCTACGAGTGAAGGCAATGTGAAACGCGTTCTTCTGACGCGATGTTACGTCAACGCGCGACTCGTATGGTGATTTTGAGAGCGAGTGTCGAGACGACTCCGTGAAAGCGGTCTGTCACGATTACGAAGCTAATTGATTCAGCGCTATTCGGAGAAAACGCACGAGGTAATTAATTATCTTGTTACGCTATGCGATAACTTTTGTCTGAGCAATTTATTCAACTTGATTCCTAATTCTCATTGTGTCTATATAAATGTGTCAATTTTAATATGAATGAAGAAATGTAGAAAATGAAAGGAATTTTTGCATTGTTACTACTTGCTGTCGTTTACTTTGCAGAAAATCATGAATAATTATTAAGTGAAAGTATTATTTTTAGGCGTGCATTTATGTGGCTAACATTTAAGAGTTCTATGAAATTTTTAAAGTATTGCTTTAAATAACAATATAATAACTGCAGTTAATATATTTTTTATTTGTACACATATAAAATCGTGCAAGAATATTAATATTATATATGAATAAAAAAGTTATTCTGTGAAACAGTTTTACCATATTGATAAATATTTGTTTATCACTTATATAGCGTCTTTAAAAAATCCTCTTTTATGTAAATTATTAAAATAGTTTAATTGTCTTGACAATTTGCATTTAAAATCATGACTAATAGAAATTAAATTAATTCTTTTTACATAGCACAGTCACATAAATATGTGTACATGTAACATATAATTTACTCGTACTACAGATGCGCGCTTCGTGCGCACAATTTAACACTTCTACTTTTTATTATAATTTGCTATTATACATCAATCTCAATGCATACAACTGTTAAAATATGCAATGACAGTTGTTCGCGAAATTAGCGCCGCGAGAGAACGAATTATTATTGCGGAAAAATAACAATAACTTCAAAAGACTTTCAAGAAGACCGATATACATATTTCGAGTATCAATTTAACGTGCCTTTTTTTAAGTAGGAGTCCAAAGCGCGTTTCTCACGCGTTTCTCGCGCGCTATTTGTGTTATTTTTTATTTGTTATTATCTTACTGTACGTATACATAATTTTTTTATAAAATTTAAAATTATATAATGGTTTACAACCTTAACATAATCAAACATTTTTATCAATATTTTGATTTATATCTATTATTTATTATTATCACTTTAAAATTTAATCAAATTTAGTACTTTTTATAAAAAATTAAATTAGCATTTACATTTTAAATGCATATATTATATGAAGTTTGAATTCCGTCAAAACTAAAATTAAGTTTTCATTAATTTTATAAATATTACAAAATTTTTCATAATTAGATTTTTTAATATATTTTGAATTACTTGACCCAATTTCAAAACATTTCAATTATTTTTTGTAAGTACAGTTATATAACGTTTTATTCTTAATTCTTAAAAATGAATTTATTGCTATGTTCTCAAAAATGATTCAATATTCTTCAAAATTAGATTTAATATAATTCAAGAATAATTGAAGAATCGTCGAACTAATATATCGATTAATAAGTTTGTGCTATATTATTAAGAATAATAAAAACTTGATTTTGCCGAGAGAATACCAATTCAAACTTCATATTTGTGTCACATCCTCTTAAGTAAGACATTGAAATAAACATAACTGTCACATTTGTACATTTTATCAATTGAATCGAAAGGAAACCAATGACATTTAGAATAACGCGATAACAATGCAATCGCGATTAGCTAATTTAAACATTTCATACTAATTTTATAAGAGGATTTAATATGATTTAAAGTGTCCCAAGTGATAGCTTTTCAAAAGCTAAAGATAGCTGCGAATAATATTTTCTTATCTATTTACGTCTTTAAAGTGGAATTCCTAGAAAACGTTTTATCGTTTATCGTACGATGTCCTATAAAGATGTTAATGAGAAGAAAATATATACGTATATATAATTCGAACTTGGCGTTGTTTCTCCTGCGTTGAACATTTTGTTGAGTTTTTGTTATTATTATGCGGTGTGCGTCTGTTGCGTACGAGTGCGTGCAGGCTGTGTACGCGTGGTTGACACGGTCGCGTGTCCGCGGGCGGAGCCTCATCTTGGCATATTAAATTAACGCGATTACTCAGAACCGTGTCAATTTTCTAAATTGCTTAATTGCTTTTAAATTGCGTGTCCGTTTCTCGCGACGCTCTCCAGTGATCACGCATTCGTTCAAAATTACGAGAGAATTTTAAATAAAAAAAATTGAGAAACGCTCCGACGAGGAAATATGATACATCGTATCAAACTTTCATTTGAAATTACTTCTAATATATCCATAATTCTCTTTTATTTCATTACATTGTAACATTTTATGTATAATATAACACTTATTTTGTACTACACTACATTTTTTATTTTACATAAATTAATTTATTTTACGTCAATTCTATTAGTCAGTAAATTTTATCTATATAGATGTGTGCAACGCTTTTCTGGATTTTTTCTGGAAAAATTATTTTATTTCAATTACGATTTGATATGTAATATCTCTATAGAGGTCTTAATCTAATTCGGAAGTTCCTATAAGCAAACACCATGGAGATTTCCGGAAAAAGAATTTTAAATCACTAAATGAAAAATTTTATCCGAGAATTTTTCTCTTTTATCTCCATTTAAAATCCAGAAATCTAAAATCTTTTTAAAAAAGATGAAATCACAGTCCTAGCTAGTTCATTTCGTTGGAGACTTATTTAAATATGATTGTCATCGTTTCACTTTCGAGCCAGTTTTATAATCAAGTCCTTTCATTCGGCGCAGAGTTAAGCTTTATTGGAAAAATTTGTTAATCAAATGCTTGAACGGTCTGCTTGGTCGTAACCTTCACTCGGAGATTTCGCAGTGAATTTAAAATCGAGCACGAATAACGAATGAATTGAATTATAAGAGAAAAAGTCAAAAGATGTACAAACAACATAAACGAGCTTTGAAAGGAGTCGTTTTCAACTCACTGTGATTCACTCTTTGGTTGATAACAATTATTTGTGAATTAAATAATTGAATGAAGATATCGAGCATTATTAAAAGTATCTTTTGATACTCCGATTTTACGTATAAGTTCTCCGAATTGTTTACTTCGGCTGACGCGATTAATGAACAATGAACAATTTGATTTCCGCTATTTGAAATGGAATTAATTCATTGACCAAGCTCACAATTAAATCGATTTTGATTAACATTTTCGACAAATTTGTTTGAATTTTTGGACTTTTATTGCTATTATTGCTTCAAGTGTACGTAACATTCTGCTTTCTCACTTTATACATTGCATTATAATATTTCCAACGCGTTATGTAATTATAACAACTAATTCTTATATAAAAATTTTTTTATATTATGCGTTTCCATTCTGCGTAGAGGAAAGACTAATTAAAGTGAGATTTCAGAATGATAATAAACGGCTATTTATTTGCATAAAGTTATCATACCTGCATGGGAGTCACGCCCTGCAGTTACAAGTGCATTATATTATTTTAAAGTATACATCTTGATAATCTTATATAATTAATTAGAACGTAGAAGTTTTTTCACCTAATTTAATAATTCTATGTTTTCAAAGACTCTATGTAAATGGTTCACTCTGCTTGCAAAACGTAAAAATTTATTTCTATCCTTCTACAAAATCTGTTAGATCACATCAGTTGGCTTTATCATTGTTAAGAATGTTACAGAAAATGATTTAATATTAAGAATTATAATATATTTTTACATTAATACTTTTTCTTGTAATGTCTACAAAATTTTCATGATACATTATAAATAAGATTCTTTATGAAAACATATTGCGCAATATAACAATAATCTTGTATATATATATATATATATTTATAATTTATATATATTTTTTCTTTTTAATATTAGAAGAATTTAACGATATTTTATTGTACATTACATACATTTAAAAAATATACAAGCAAAAAAATTGTTAAATAATAGTAATAATAATAAACATTAATCAGCTTTATTCCGTATAATAAGCATTATAATGATCCATGTCGTGGTAATCGATTATTAAATGACGATAACATTATTTTTATTGTCTCGGGAACGTGGGTTATCGAAGTTTTTAACGATCTCTACTTCGAATATACTCGTTCTTCATGTTCTTCATGTTCTGCAAAATTTTCCATACTTTTATCAGTAATCATTATTATTAACTGAAGTAAGAAAGCTACTTGATCTGGTTCTTGAATTCTGGGAAAAGTTTATTCGAGAATAGTGTGTGTGTATTTTCTGTCGAATAATATGCAATATACGTTAATGTATTACAATTAACGAGCGATAAAACTGTCAGCAACAAAGTACATCATAGTTCCAGATATCAACACGTATAACAATGAAAAGCAGAAAGCAACCATATTTAGCTGATGATAGCGCACTTAACCGGTAAACACTTTCCGGCAATGATTAAAGCAATTAATATACCAAATCATTATAGAGAAAGAAATTTATCTGTGCTATTGTATAGCGATGAGGGTATAAATTATAATACTTTATCAAATAATGACGCGATTATATAAAAAATAAATTTATTATTAAAAAAATATTTATTCTTCTGAAAAATTTTAAAGAAAAGATTTTGCTGTAACATATTATTATTAATAGATTATTTTTAATTTAGATTAACATGCACTTACATATACAAATTATCTACTATATTAATTCTTACAATCAGATTATCTTTAGCCAAATGTCAATACAATCATGAATGCTTCTAAAAAAGAAATGAAAATAAATTTAATTAATATTATACTTGGTATTATACTTGGACAATTACATTTGGCAAATTAAATCTAAATAGCTTTGAATAAATACTTACAATTAGTTAAAATAAATTTTAAGAATACATAATAATTATAATATATTTTTTTAAGATGAAAAAATGAAATTATAATAGTACACATAAAAAATATGCATTTTGAATTAAAATGAAATTTTTATAAAAACTTTTTTTGATAATTTTGACGTTTTAATAATATTTAATAATGTTTATAAAACAAAACTATCAAGTTAAAGAAACTTATTCTTAATCCATAAAATTTACTTTTGCTATTATTTATTTTGCAGATTCACGTCGGAACGAAATTTCTGAGATCAAAAGGACATTAACTGACGCTTGAAGTTTTTATTAATTCTCTTTGGGCAAGTCATTTATATTACATAAGATTAGGGAAAACCCAGGCAGCGCACACCATGATCAATTCCGGCCGAGTTACGCCGATCCGAATCGAGAACTGGACGCTGCAACACGTCTCAATTCCAGATTGCTCGTCTGTGAGCTCCCTGGAGGAGGATTACGGATCAACCTCGTCAACCGAGTCTGAGGACATGTCTACCAGTCCAGACACGTTCTGCCGCTCGAGCGCGGGCGCGGGCAAGAGCTTCGATCTCGACGAGGACTTCCGCGAGAAGCTGATCAAATATGAAGACATAATCGAGAAGATTGAGAATCTACGGCTTGCGCGCAACAACGACGAGGACAACGAAGATGTCGACAATGAGAACGTCGGCAGGACACGCCACATCAGTTGCGAAAACGTGGACAACATAAAATATCGGGACAGCTGCAAGTTGCAAACGGGCCGTCATACTGATAACGAGGACATAAACAACAACGAGGATAACGTCACGGTTGATGACAATGAAGGCTGCCTGCCGCTTAACATACGCGACGACAAGAATCGATGTCACTCTTTATACGATGGGAATTCCATAGACGACGATTCGGAGGCCGAACAGGAGGGACGGCAGGAGCAGGAGGACTCCGACGATCCCGATCTGAGACAACGAGGACCGATCAAGCCCAATTTCCAACCCCCTCGGGCACTATCATACCCTTACTCCATGGTGACCTGGCTGCAAACGACGCATGAAAACGACGGCGCAGACGCCGCCTACGCGGTGGATTACGAGAAAACTGCCGAGCAGATACTGAGGAACAAGGATTACAGCGAGAAATTGAATCCTTGCTTGGACCAGTTGTCGGACTCGAGTCGAAATCAGATGTTGATCGGAACGATGAATCTGGGAATAAATTCTAGCTGGATCGAAGAGAATGACAACGTTATCTTCCGTAACGGAGATTCTAACAACGATGTAAGTGTTTTAAATTATTTTTCGAATATTATGCCAATGATCACGTTTTTATGAAATTACACGATTTTTATAAATTATATCATCACTATATCATATGTTAAAAGTCGGCAAAAAAATTGAATTGAAGCGCATTTTTCCAGATAAATTTTCATAAAAGTTTTAAAGAGAGATAAAAATGAAAGAAAGTGCTATTTTTAGATGAAAATATATTTTTGCTTCGACAATCTTTTATATATATCGATAATAAACATTTAGCGATAAAACAATTGTTGTATATAAAACGCTATTTAAATGTATCTTGATTTGAATATTTTAAATAGTCGAAAAACACAGTTACGTATACGCGCGCGCACGTATGTGTATATTAGTACATATACATGTTGTTTTAATTTCCTAATTTATCTCCATAAGGAATAACTTCTAATTATACTGATGCATATTATGAGTGAAGGAAGTTAATTAAAAATTATAAAGATTCTTTCCGTATCGATGGTTAGCAAGTATATTACATAATTACTCACTAATAAGAGAAGGTCGTACGCGTGTCGATGACCCAAACTACCGGTGTCGAATTAACAATACGACGCAAAAAGGTTTCCTGGCGTCCCGCGTTCTTGTATTAAAAACGATTTAATCTTATTTCAGACCGCGGCGCTTCCCTCCATAGTCGTCGACGATCCGGGAGAGGAGTCCTTGATGGACATCCTGTCGCGTGGCGGTTTTCAAGCCGCGTTGCTCTCAGACGCCAGTAGTCACTCGATACCCTCGCCAGGCGCGAAAACCTGGTCCGATTCCCCGGCGAGTAGCTACAACTGCGTCGTCTCGAGGTCGAATAGTCGGGCATCGAGTCGCGCCCAGTCACCGGGCTCCGCTACGAACCTGGAGTCACCGCAGATGCACGTCAACGTCATCGGCAGCCCGCTCGGTTCGCCGCAGGTAAGCCCGCGGTATTAATCTGCATAATGTATGAGGAGCCGCGTATAAGTAGCGCGCTTCAACGAATGCCTGGAATAAGTAAAAACGAGGCGCTGAAGTTTCGCAAGCGCGAGCGACTACAGCACATTTAGCACGCTCCGAAAATAATATCACACACACCGCCTATATAAAGATTAAGCTGAATTGCAAATTGAATAAAACCGCAAATTAAAATACAGCGCAGTTTGTCTATTTTGCTATGGTGGATCATGATATCACTTTGTCCCTGGACTGAGTAAAACAAGATGCTGATTGTAGATTTTTAGAGACAACTCAGCAAACACAGATTATAACTGCTATACATTACAGCAATATTAAAACATTTTTGTAATATAGCTAGAATGTTATAATACTGCTGCAACATTGCAGTTATAATCTGTGTTTGCTGGATAATATTTTTATACGTTAAATAGATTATATTTTTGTAATGTTATTCGTACGATTTCTTTTGTCTATTACACGTCAATTTGCTTAAATTATTTAATAATATTAATTGTATTCAGTACGTTAGAATTTATTTTTCTGACATATGTGTTATAATACTGATTTGTCTACTTGTCACATACAGGCGATGCTATAAAAATAAAAGAATGCACACACACACTACTCATAATAAGAGATTTAAATACTAAAACCGACAGTGAGTACACCCGCATTGTTTCATCCATAAAACACCTCTTATCATGGTTTGACGAACCTCGTAAAATATTCACACAACTATCTGACAGCTTGTATAATTTTATGTAGTGGTTGCCACTTGCTCCGCTACGACCTAATATAAATACGAAACGAATTCAGGTGAAATAAATGGCAGGTGATTCAATTAACGGACGCCTTCCTCCGCAGGTCGCGTCGACATATCGTGCGCCGCAAACGTCCTCCTCGTCCTCGTCCAATCTGTCCTACAGCGACGTGTCCAGCCCGCCGAATTACCAGACACCCCTGAATTACCAAACCGAGGAACATCTTGGCGAATCCCTGTCCGATTGGAAGGGCATTTACGAATCCTCGGGAACGATCGTCAACAGCAGCGACACTATTGACTGTGCGTTGCTTCAGCTCGTGGAGCAGGTCATAGAGGAGGACAAGCAGAGCAAAGCGTTGAAGGAGCCGCAGGTTGTCTCGAACCCTTGCTTCTCGTCCGCCTACAATGACCGATGCGTGTCCGTGCGAGCGTTGAATCCCGCATCGCGCGAATGTCCCGCGAGCGACATGCAAAGCGAAAAGTTGCAGGCCATAGGCATACCCCACGCAAACACCATCCAGGTCGGGGGCTTACCCATCGACGGCGATCTCGTGTCGGTTTATGCAAGTAAGGGTAGCACCGGTGGATGCGCGTTTGTGAATCGCGCGATGAACGGTCATGCGACGGACATGGAGGCAAGGTATTACGAGCCGCACGCGAAGAACGGCCAGGTCAACACGTCAATCGTGCCACAGCACGACGCAAACACCCTGCACGAGATCGGACTGACCGACGAGACGTCCGCAAAGACATCCGAGCAAAACTTGCGCGCGTCGCAGGAGAAGTACACGATGTTCCATGTCGCCGGTGGAGAGAAGAGATACGACCAGCCTACATCGATGTTTGTACCTAGCGACTATCAGATACCAACAATGGTCTCCTCGTTCGAACCCAGCCGTCCACAGAGGTAAGCTTGTTGATGAAATCATCGCGACGACGCAAGGTGTGAAAATGAAGTAAACGAACGAGAGAGATGACAATGATTTGAAGTATTGAAAAAAATTGAATAATAAACGTGAACCAATGCTTGAAGGTCTGTTTGAAGGTCTTCATAAAATTGAAAGGAAACGATTTTTTTTTTTTAATAACACTTTTTTCCTCAAAGACACAATCGGAGTTCCAGCTATGCTTTATGCTCCTAGATACTTCTATCGTTTTAATCGCATATTATCTTTGCTATTCACAAACGTGAAGAAAAACATAATGTATGTGTTCTCTATTTCCACGAGGTTATATAATCACAAGTAATGGCATCGTAACGAAACGAACGATAACGAGAAGTATTGCGATAAACATGCAACTGTTCAAGTTTTCAATAACATACTTATTTATGTTTCCGGCGCCTTCGGGCGATTAGAAAATATAAGTCTTACTATACCAGAGGTAGTAATTCAAATTTACATGTGTGCTTCTTAAAAAACTTTGATATCTCAATGTTATTTCAATTTGCGCAACTAAACTATTTTTCAAATCAAGTCGTATTACGAAGTTTTGAATAATGTCGACTGTACGCTACTCGTGTTAAAATTATAATTATGATAGCTTTCGCGCAAATAAATGATAAGAAAGTGGTTAACGACCCGAATTGTTACGACAGAAACTCGAATCGAAATATAGTACCGTGGCCTTCGCTAAACTTGCCGTCTGTAAGAGCGAGCGAGAGGCTAAAGGAAGGATTGCATCCTAAGGAAGTGGAAAGAGCCATGAGTAATCTGCTGAAGAAGTCCTTAGAGGAATTGGCGGCCACAGACGAGGATGGTGATACGTAAGTAACTCATATCACTTTACATGTAAATGTACGAATATATAACGTATAAAATAGCGGTACCATTTTACTGTATATGATTAAATACATATATTACACATATATAATTGATACTGTTAAATTACTTCTTCCGATGCAGCAATATCGTAGACAGTATTAATAAGTATTGTTGATAATAATAATTAATTAATGCCTAACTTTTGAAAAATGAAGGAAATAAAAATCACTTTTTCTCGAATCTTCTCTCTTTTGTGCTAAAATATGCGACGTTTGCGCAGTGCGTTTATGGTCGAGCCTTTCCTAAGAAAACGTGTGATAGGGGTAGCCGACTGTGCGAGAGTGACAACCATCATGCAGTTCGGGGACGTTTGCCTCACTTTAATGATGATGATTAAAGTGAGGCAGACGTCCCCAAGCTACATGGCTGTCATTCTCGCACAGTTTGGCCATCCCCAGTAAACGAGAATGAATTAAAATAGATTTAAAAAATTCATTTCAATTCATGTTCGCAAATGCGTACTTCTGAAAATCTAAATCCATTTCAATGCCCAATGCCTTTATATTCATTTATAGGAATTACATGAATCACATTTTCTATGCCATTCAATAAAAAAAAAATGTCAGCTTTAAAAAGTAATAATATATCGTGTACGAAATAATAAGTAATAATAATCGTGTACGAAAAAAAATTATGGATGTTACAACAATATTTTCGATGTTTGAAAAAGAAATGTATGTTAATTTATATTAAATTATATTGATATTATATTGAAATTTATACAGTTCTCGCAAACGTAGTCTTTATGTTAAACAACTTTCATTCAACCGAAGCATTATTGTTTTCTCTCTAATGTGGTCTATGCAACAAATAGTATGATTGAGATACATATACTTTTTAATCTAATTAAATTCAAAAAAAGTTTTTTGTAAAAATGGACCATGAATGTTATTCATCTATACTCAAAAAAAATATTTTTTGGATATAAATGGATTGAAACAATGCATTTCCCAGTCACAATTAATATAATATAGTAATATTATATTAATTTTAAATTTGACAAATATTATATTAATATTATATTAAAAATATTATATTATATTCGTATTATGAAATAGAAATGCATTCATCTCACTGCGTTTGCGTATAATAGAACGCTGATGTGTCTGGTGGGCAATCCGGAGGAATTGGCAAAGAAGAAAGCTTACTTGGCGCCATTGGTCGAAAGATTGGGCAACCTACCGGGCGCTCTATCAATGGTGAACAATCGCAACGAGGACGCTTTGTACTTGGCCGCCATAAATTGCCCGGAAATGCCTTACGTCACCGGATATTTGGCCGCCGCAATGCTGCAGAAAGGGATCGATATCAATCAAAGATTATATCACATGCGCGTGAGTTTCTTTGTAATAATTCCTCTGCTACGCGAAAGTAATCGTTTTTCGTGCGGTTCGTTAATTCTCTTTAATGACGAAATTAGTTGCGCGTTTACGCTTTAATCAGGCACGTATTACATCCACAGACAAATCTTCCAAATAATTCCGATTACGTGGAAATCTCTTTTATCTCCGTGCGACGAAGTAATCGCGCGCGCATAGATATTTGTTATAATAAATACATTTCCGAACGACTAATTGCGTTACAATTACTTAATAATCGCACGACGCATGATGATCGCATTGAAAAAAACGAATAAGCGTACTTGGCACGGCTGAAGACGTCTCGTACATAAAGACGTTAAAGATAATTTTATTACGCGATGACGAACGATTTTCTGACAGCTATCGTCTCTGTCATTTCAGGGCGACACGCTGATACATTCGATTGCGGCACGCGGTGATTCCCACGGGGACGTCTTAGCGGAGCTGTTGGCGTTGAAGACGATACAAGGGAATCCTGTGTTCGACCTGTCCAGGTGTAATTACGATGGTTAGTTAAACAGGGAACGAAATTAAAAAGCATGAAATTGCACGGAAGCCCGAAATAGGAGGATAAGAACGCGGGTGCATTTCAGGGAAAACCGCTCTTCACATCGCAGTCGAATCGCACGATCCCACCGGACAGGGCGTCAAGTCCTTGGCCACGACGCGGCTTCTCTTGGAGAACGGCGCGAGCATCAAGGTCAAAGAGAACAAGTGCGGCGACACTGCTTTACATATGGCAGCCTCATTGAGTTGCGATCCTGCACTCGTGAAGGTAATCCACCTGAGGGATTTCCCGGCTTCGGCGCGTCAGTTATACGTGAAGTTACCGATGTAATAATAATCGGCTCATCAGACTGCCGATATATTTATACGTTCTGCAACGTATCGCTTCTTGGAATTAAGAAGAAACATTGCCAATGGCGATATACATGCGATTTTCTCGTAAATAAGAAGAGATAAAACTGAGAATAACAACAAACTGTTTTGATATCCCATTCAGCACACTTTATCCGAGGGACGTTCAGAAGACATCTTTTACGTCGTAAGGACGTTCTTAGGACGTACAGAACGTCATCTGGACGTTCCTCGAATAATGTGTGCTGTATGGGTATAGGAACATTGAATAAGCTTTCAATTGCTTGATCCTGAGAGATTTTTCTAGATTTTAACGCGTGTAAAATAGATTTCTTACCTAATTAATGTCAAATGAATCTTAATTGAAAAATTTATAATTTATATGCTTACATTAAAATATATGTCATATTGTTAAATACTAACAACTTGAAATTTGTAAAGACGATCTATAAAAAAATTACATTTGAAAAATATTTAATTTTAAATTCACCAAAGATCTCATAGTTAGAAAGAAATGCGCGTTGCGCATGAACTTGATTATAATGTTATGCTTAACTGGAATACTCATTTTTTATTCGTTTCATGTTTGACTGGTGGATAAGATTGATAGAAGGATCCACCAATCAAAGATGACTGTAGGGAACAATAAGTTGGAGCAAGAAGTAATTGATCCATTCACACTCTTGTTCACCCAGAATTCCGCGCGATAATCTTTGACATGCAGTCCACAGTGTTATCAAATTTGATTATTAGTGACAAAACAAGTGTTGTGTTAGGCCGTTAATAAAAAATCAATTTCGTGAATTTGACGCGTTTTTTCCCTACCGTATTTACATTACGTAACGCATACGATAATTGTCTCTTCTTTGAAAAGGACTGTAACATCTGCCGAACTGCTATTTTTTATTTTATCCCGAAAGAGCGTTTAATCGTAATAATATTCCGCACAGAGAGTTATCTCTTGCTTTCTCACAATAAACACAACTTTTCAAGATGTAAATATGCCTCACTTGGTATTTCGGTATCCTATAAAAATTAACGAACTCTATTAGTAACTTTAGTATTTAGAAAAGAACTAATTCTTATCGACTAAACAAACTAATTATATTTTCAAAAAGATAAAGAAATAAAAAGATACAATTATTTAAAATAAAACATATCGCGACATTGCTGCAAGAGTGTCTTATTTCAAAAATCGTAATTTTTCAGGAGACGCTGTTCAAAGTTTTGTATGTTTACAGTGTAATAGAAAATTTTCAAAATCGGCGTTTTTTTCCGAAATGCGACACTATTGAAAATCGACACGTGGGTTTCGATGTTGTAACAGATAAAAGTACACGCCAAAATCCTTCTTTTCCAATGAATAAAGCAATAGTGTTATTCTCAAAATTAATTTTCGAGATATAACACTATTGCAGCATTGCCGCGATATTATAATTTTATAGAGATAAATTGTGAATAAGGTAAATTCTTAACGCAAGTTATTTAACAGACTGGAGATTCATTTGATATGCAATCTTCGTTTCAGGATTAAATTGTAAAGGTGATATTGCACGACATCGTTGATTTCCATTCGCGTGAATTATGCTCAGACATTTCTCGCGTTTTCGCAGGTGTTGCTGTGCAAGGCCACATCAAATGTCATGAACGAGACCAACTATATGTACAACACACCGCTGCACATGGCCGCGGCGGTCTCAAATACCGTAAACTTGGAGAAGCAGAAAGAGGTCTGCCGACTTTTGATACAAGCCGGAGGCCAGACGAACATACAGAATCGGCAAGGGAAGACGCCGCTGGCGCTCGTGTTGCTGGAAAGGAAAGAAGCTATCAAGAGGATATTCTACAAGAAAGCGTGATAACCATAAAATGGAATGAGCTCGATGATGGGCTCTACATAAGACTGATCTTCGCGGAAGTATTTAGGAGCACTGGACGCTCCTTGGCGCTTTCCGCTCCGTTTCGTGAACTCTTGCGGCAGGATTCGCAATAGTTCATTACAAGCAAACTCTCAAGACTGTGACTCAAGCCGGAAAGGAGTACCAACGATATGTACAATCATTGTACAATCGCATGAAATTACCAGGGAAATTATTGTAGTCCCGAATTGCGCGAGTCGATAAGGAAAAAAAAACGTAATTTACTATAGACATCTTCGTATTCGTAGTGTCTGTTTGGTATCAGACATGGACAGAGTCTTTTTTTTAAGACTAACTATCAATGTTCTTTAAACGGGAAAAAAATAAGAGATATATATTTTACATATATATATATATATATATATATATTTATATTTAAAATTATGTTCACGATACTTCGTCGTCTTTACCTTCAGAATGACATTTACTATTCTAGTTGCAATCCAGTGATATGTATAATATAATATTTTAATATAAAAAGAGACTAAATCAAACACACAAAATCAGGCACATTCTACGCTAACAATAAGAAAACATGTAAAACGAGAGTGTGCCTCAAGATATTTTGATGTTGATATATCGTTATGTCTTTGAATTGTGCAATTAAGACAGGGAATACTATAATATTACCACCTTAAATAGTATAATTGTGTAGTCATTGCACTCCAGTAATATTTAAATGGCTAACAAAAGCGGATATTTCTAATATTTCAGACCAAGTGCTTTCTATAACATTATAATTCATGTTAAATTTCGATCAGTCTCGCTTATCTAGCTGATTCACGATACTTTATTTCCTTCTTCTTTTTTGTTTTCACTTGTATACCGTAACACCAACTTGCATTCTCTTGGTTTACAATTTAAGTATACAGAAGGTTTTTTATATTCAGTTGCTCAAAGTTTTACTAAATAATCGCAACGTTAGCAAAGCGGAATTGTTCTGTTACAATATTTACAGTGTCTTTCTTTGATTAACGTGTACATATCGTTTACTGATACTATCTTATATTAGCTAACAATTAACGTTTAAATATGTATTAATTTTTCTTCTCATCAATTATGCCTATGTATTTATACAGAGTGAATTTTACATCGAACCGGCCTGTTTTCCGCGAAGCGAGTTTTCCCACAGTTTTCCCAGCTATACTCATTTGTCAAACCGACCGGCAACAACGGGAAAGATCTCACGTCGAGAAGTTTCCTCTAATTTTCTCCATTGTATCGCATTATTCGCCATTTTTACGTGGAAACGCTGGCTGGAAGGAGCGAAGTGTTAAGTCAGCCGGCTGCAAAAATCGTTACGTGGAATAATCAACGAACGTAAATATTATTGCGGGATAAGAGGGAATAAACCGTGGCGCCAATCTTCTTGGCGCGTGTACGGACGTATACTTTCTGATTGTTCCACGAATCGAAAAGCTGGCGCCGTAAAAGTCACCACGTACGGTGACTTCGCTAGCGGTGCGGAAGTGCGGCGTGTTGCGGGAAGCGTGCGAGCGTGCGTGCGTACATGAGTGCGCGAGTTGAGTGTGCATCGATAAAAGTGTGCTACATTAACATATATGTAAATTGTAAATACATTTTTATACACACGACTGGTGTGCGCCGCCTGGTATTCCCGTCTCCTCCCATACCGCGAGCGATGTTGTAATCCCTTGTTTAATTCTACTGTGCGGTATGTCCTAATGCACATTGAGTCCTTGTTCATTAATATCTATGTATAACAACGGTGACAAATTCAAACGCGCGTTCCGAGATGTGACCTGAGCAGCAGAATTCGGATACCCCGATGCAAAAATAAAATAAAAGCAGGATACTTATATGTCTATTCTTGCAAAAAGTATTCCGCATACTATTAAAATAAACACATCAAGAACGACGCGCTGTGTTTTATTTGTAAAAAAAGACAGATAAATTAGTGCGCATTTTAACATACTAATCCTTCGCCCAATTTATATCGTATTTTTGGCTTTAAAAGACAGGGGAATGATTAGTTTAATGGCTTTATCGCCAGTCACGCCCACTGTTCAATTCGCCACTGTTTAGCAACTCGCTTAATGTAGATTAACGTAATTATTATTCTCGGCATTTCAACGTGATGAATTATTAAGTTTACAGAGATAACGATTGCTCAGTCTCTCATCATGATCCATCACACGATTTCTTTTTTCCTTATATTTGCGTCGCGCATGTATAATGTTTAATACGTGGAATCATAGGTATTGCAAATTAATACAAACTAACTAATCTGTAATTTAATTTGCCGTTGCTTTATCATAAATGATTCTGTTCGACGAGTTCTGACGAGCATATCAATTAGATATTTTTTACAATACTATAATGTTATTGTATTATATATTATATATATATACATATTTATTTGAAGATGTATTTATTATTTCTTCTGTGACATCACAATATTGATCCAAATAAAATATACGCATTTTATGCTGCATAAATAGAAACATTTAAAATGATATTATTGAATATCTAATGTGTTATTTTTACATCAGTTATAATAATTGTTTTAAAAAATATAGAAATGGCAATTACTAATATTTCAGAACTTTAATTTTTTCTTTAATTCGCGCGTATTAATTCAACATTATTATATCAAAGACGTAATTGTTATTGATAAATTTTCTTATGGGAAACAAGATAGCCAAAATAATATATTATGAACAAAAGTCGATACAATGAATCATCATTTATTGTATAGTGTAGATTATTTCTCTGTTTTGTAAAATTCATAGATTTCTTTTCTTCTGGATTGGATTTCAATTTCTATTGAAATCCAATCCAGAAATGTTTTTTTATTATTTGTTTTTAATAAAATGTAGAAAAATTTTACAATCTTTTATATTATCAGGAATCAAATCACAGAGAATTGATTAGTTAATTTAATTAATTCATATTTGGATTTATATTTTATAAGAGGTAAATTCAAGAAGAAAATGGAATAACATCTATTATAATTTCATATAACATAATATTACATGCACATATCTATCTCAAACTAAATCTTAAACTAAATTTCTATTAAAGTAAGATCTATTTTGAATTAGCTGATAAATATTAGCTGAAAAATATTTTATTATCTATTTATTTGTTTGCACACTTAAATATTTTCGCTAAAGCATGCAAATCGGATACTAATTCCCGAAGCCAGAATTATATTATGAGAATATATCATCGAAGCTAACAATTATGAGGAAACTTTTAGACATTACTCTGGTATTTCAGTAACATTCATAAAATAATATTTATCAGAATAATTATCGCAACTTATCACATAGTTAGCTCTCATTGTTAGATATTCTCTGCTGGATTGACCGCGTTTTTCCGGTGCATTCTCATCGTGGAACACAAGTATGCTGGTATTGTCAGACCGATTATAATATGTATTAACAAACGCGCCAAACCCTGAACTCCACGATCACCGGAATATATTTACTAAACAGTACGTTACGTTATATGCATGTCAATCACCATAAAAAAGCGGTGCGAAAGAACTGTCTATCTTAATCGCGCACTCGACCGTGGATTCGTCCGTCGGCTGAATGCGATCCCCGAAATAGTCATTGCCTGCTATCGTTACGATACGTTCAACATCGAGGAAGTGGTGTTCGTTGTTGCGGCGAGTTCTTCCTGAAATGACAAAGGATCCACCGACAGGAAGCGTTGCTAAAACATCATCGGAAATTTGAAATCTGACTAATATAACCGAGTGTCTGGAGGAAAGAACGTGCAGAAAGTGTGATGAGGGAGCTTTTAAACGAAAAGATAAAAAAGGAAATCTAGAAAGTCTAGTTTCACCGTGCGAAGAAGCTGCCAAATTCAAAAGTATGGTGAGAGCATGTTTTTCTTTTTTTAATTTTATAATGAACTTATTGAAACTGACATATCTATCGTCACTAATGTCAAAAAGTTTGCCTCGAATTTGCTGGAATCTTCACTTTACGATTTTAGTATAGTTTACTTCTGCTTGAAAAAGTCAATTAAGAGAAAGTGCGATCATCTAAAAACAATATTTATTCTAATTTATTCTAAGAGTATAATAGTAACATTTATCAATTTTTATGGAATAAATTTCTCTCTCTCTCTCTCTCTCTCTCTGCCATCACAAATTTAATCATTTATTTTCTTCTTTTCCACACTGTACTCCGCTCGCTCTCATTTTTATACAATTCTCATTCTCATACAAAAATGTAATACTTGTAATCATGTAATACTTGTAATGTATATGTAATACTTGTATGTTCAATGTCAAAAATTGAAGTATGATGGAAGATTAAACATTATCCGATAAATAATCATCGAAATTCTCATAATATCGCAATAATATCGGAAAATTTGAAATCTTGATTTACGTTTATTAATTTTATGACTTATCCACAATCAAAAATATGCTTTTATCTTCTATTTTTGTCAAACTCGCTAAAATTACACTTAAGATACAGTGATTGACATGTTGACTATTATTAAAAAATTAAGTAGCTTTGTCTTCTATATCATTTTTATACAAATATTTTGCTTAACATACTATTTAATTAAATTTATGAAAATTCAAAATTAAATTTTATTCCCGTTTCCAAAAGTATGTTTTATTGAATTGTAGAAGCTTTTCGTACAAATTTTTATTTTTTTTAAGTCATAAAAATTTTGTTCTGTGACACCATAATGATTTTTCATTTCTACTTCAGACACTATTCTTTATTTAAATTTATTACATTTTTAATTATTTATAATTTACTCGTATCTGACGTTATAAATACTTCATAACTACGAAATAATTCATAACTGTTGTCCCTTTGTATACATCGCTAATTATGAGTTAACTCCTATTCAACAGTCAGTGTAATACGCTTATTTTTAATCTACATTTACATTAATTAATATCTATTTATTTAGAATATATGACTACGTTTGATTAGAAACTATATTTATTGCCCATTTAAGAGGAAAAATTCACTTTTAGTCATAGGATAAGTCGATCGTAGGTATCCTTATCAATCTGGAATGAAACATTTCTAATTTCAGCACGAGTACTATCGACGGTGAGATTTTATGTGCAGATATATCGCGTATGCTGAATATGGGAGCGACCCTACTCGCAGTAATACTCATTGCAGCATTGTCTGCAACTGCGAATAATATCAGCGAACAATGCCAAGTTCACAATGAAAGGAGGATTACGTGTAGTTGTATCGGAAACGAGGTATACTAATTAATACCTCCATATTGTGTTGTGATAATCTCTGCATTCGTGATAATCTCGCATTTCAGTTTCGTTTGAATAAATGTTTCTGCACGGGACTGATCGTGAAACAAATGGTCAATTTTTGCAGATAAACATTAATGTTTTTCTGCAAAAATATCAGAGTGTTAGTAATTTTTAAATTGCAAATGTTCTCAAAATGACAGAAGAAATTATAAAAAATTATTACTTTTGATTATATTCAAGTTGAAGTTTTCTTGTTATAATGAGGGAGATTTATATATATATATATACACACACACATATATATGTATATATATATATATAATTACTTTTTAAATTAAAATATAATTAAAAAGAGTAGAATTACGATATACATTGTAAGATTTAAGATCAAAAGATACAGTCGTGTTTCGCGCCAATTTCAATAATTCCAAATTCGATCGAATGCTTGAAACTAAAAGTAACTTCGATTAAATCCTGATTAGTTTAACTTTATTATATTTTCAATATTTTGTTAATAATGAAAAGATTAAGAATAAGGAACATTTTATCGTTTAGAAAAATGAATAAAATAAAAATTAGAGACAACAAATATTGTATAGGTATAATTGTATATAATTGAATTAATCATAAATTAAATTGTTCAGAGTTTGGCCTAAGTCATTTTTACCTAATTGATAAAAAATATTTGGATTAACGAACAGTTTTCGTTTTTTTTATTTTTTGCATGCTCTATAAATATAAATACATCGATATTAAAAATGCGAATTGAGAAATTTTTATTTAAAAAACGTCTTCTCTTGAAGATTGGCTATTACAAATTTTTTCCGATTTTGATAGTATCAGACATAGATGGATGATGATATATATGCAAGATGCTATAATTATATTTCAATGTAACTATTCCTTTGGGATATATAAGGATTACTATACATAGGCTTACCAATGTAGAATATAAATCCGCTCTTTTTAGAGTTTAAACTTTTATTAGAATCTAAATTAAATAAATAAGAATTTAGAATTTTTTAAATTTATACATCGTCCTCACTTATTTCGCAAGCTCGAAACTAAAAATCTCACATATTTACGGTGACCTTCCTTTTATTCTACGTTTTTGTTAGTTTTAAAAACAACATTATATTACGATGGTGATAATGTCACTGTTCCTTCGTAAAAATGCTGATGATAAGATATAAATATACAAGTCCATAAAATACACAAGGACGCAAAATAAGTGGTTATGAAATATAGCCGAAGGTGAAATGTGCGCTTGACTGCATCTGATTTTTCAGGAATTTTATCTACCAGAAGAATACAATTACAGGAATATTACCAGCGTGTCTGTCACAGGATGCGTTTCAGCGAACCTTCATTACTCCAGTTTTCCGGAGGCGAACGATCTCGAGGAGGTAATAGTTCAGAACATCAGCGGCAGCCTGAACTTTGACGTCTTCTTTGCGTCAAACCGCATGAAACTGCTGAAGCTCTCGAACATCGGCCGGATACCGAGGATAACGAACCACACGTTCACGAACTTGAAAGCTATCGATACGCTCGCGATCGAGGACGCGCTCATCGAGAACCTCGAAGAAGAGTTCGCCTACATAAACATCTCGCATTTCATCATGATGAACGTTACGATCGAGCGAGTGTACCAGCTGAACGTTGAGAGGGGCACGACGTTGCGTATAGTGAACAGCGAGCTGCGTAACGTCATAAAGAACTTGAACTTCGCCAATTTCGTCAACATCGAGATTGTCGGCTCGAAATTCGAAATGCAGAAATGGGGACTAATGTCCATCCAAGGCGACGTCGCCATCGTGAGGAGCAACATTTTCTCGAACGTGAGCATGAATCTGGTCACCGCGACCGCCATCGTGATAAACGGCATTTGCGCGGACGGCAAGAGCAGTCTGAGGCTCAGTTCGAAGAGCATCAACAGCACCGACAACAGACTGCCGAATGAAATAGCCTATCTGGGAGGCGATCAGCATGGAGAACCCTTCGCAATTCGAAATAATACGGTCTGCAAAGCGGGCAATTGCAAATGTTCAATGAACAGCGGACAGGCTCCGTATCGAGCGGCCATCCTAATATACATTTTCTTGTTAACAGGGTCCATAATTATACGCTATATTTGATACCTTCACTATGCGGCATTACACGATCTTGTAATCTGATTAAAAACCTACTTGTGAAAAATCAATTTTGACTTAATATAGAAATATAAGCTAATGAACAAGATGTAAAATAATTCTGAGAATTTATAGACACTGAATCATTTCATGCGATTACATTGGCTTAGCGATAAAGTAGTTGCTTGTCAAACGAGAAACACGGATTTGTTTCCCGATCCTGCCATTTCACATATAATACAAAGAATTTTATATAAAAAAATGTGTTACAAAGTGTTGAAGTGCTACAAAGAAACAGTTGATAATAACACTGGATCATTAAATTATAATACTTGCGTTTTATGAAGAACAGAAAATCGAATAATAAGAATTGCATTGTAATACTATAACCGTTTTCCTTCATAGGCTATACAGAAAAAAACATAAAATTTATCGAATTTTTAAGTTATTTCCTCATTACATTCGGTTCTCCGATCTATTATTTTTTTAACTATTAGTTGTATTCTTATCATTCTTTCAAAAATGTAATTATGTATTCATATAATTGCAATTACAAGTGTAAAAAGGATATACAAAGATAGCGAAAGAGAATAGATCTATGTTAAAAACGTGAAATGTATATATTAATTAGGGAAAGCACCTTTATTTCATTCAAAAATCTTAAACAAAAGCTTTTTAATGCGCTTAACACATAACAAAACTTATTCAAAATACATAAAACTCTCTGCTTACAAAGGACAAGATTGTTACAAAACTCCATACTGCTGTATTATTACAAATATATCTCTAGCAATTGCTCTATCTCTATGCACTTTTTTTTCATGTACATCTACAAGCTATAAATAAATTACCAATATTAATTACATTTGATACTCAAGTATCTGTTTTGGTCCATCCACATGCTTCAATATGTAAATCATTTCCAGCTTTATATAACTCCAGAGCTTCGTTCAGCTTATTGATTTCTTCCAACATGTGCCTATTGTTTTCCTCCAAACGACAAATTGTTTGTTTGTACGTAGTTAGTTCCTTTTCATGCATTTTTTGTAACAATTTGTCTCTTGGTGTGAAAGAACCTATACAGACGAAAAAAAAACCATTACATTCTCTCGAATTTTATCATGTTATGCACTGTGCGTCAAACTAAATATGTTCTGTGTAACACAAAGAGTTTTCTATAACTATATCACTGTATGGCGTACCAACTCCTGGCCAAGCAATTCACAATGCAGCCAAGTTGAATTGGTTGCATTCATTTTTGCGTAAACAAAATTTCTGAGAGTGAAAGCTATTGTATTCCATTAACTAATTAAAATTTAGAACGTATTCTGTCTATTTTAATATTGTATATGATGTAAATATAAAGCAAATGTAGTCACACATTTAGTAAGATTAATTAGCCTTAAAACGAGATATCTACTAACCAGCAGACTTTCGTAACTGCTCCTGGAGCTTCTGATTATTTTGCATGATTCTTCTTATTTCGTGCTCATGTTGAGTCTCTTTGAACTGAGCTTGTTTCTTTAATTTTCGTACCTGTAAATCAGACATTTAATTTCAATAATTATATAAATTATTCAAATCAATTTATACAAGTATATTCTACGCAAACTGTACCTCATCTCTTTCCAGCTTTAGATCCCGTGATGTGTTCTCACATTTAACATTAAGTCGTCTTTCTTTTTCCTCTGCTTTGCATATCATAAGTTCCTTCTTTTCTATGTCTTCCTTCAGGCGCCTCACATGATTCTGTCGACACATTTGTAATTAATTGTTATAATTTATAAATATAATACGCGATATACAATTTCCATATACTTACTAATCATTTAACTGTGCAGCATGGAATAATACAAAATATATCTTAGTATTTATTCATGTTTTACGTAAAAGCAAACTCACCTTGAGATTAACATTATCATTAACGGTTCTCTGATTCAAATCAATCAACTGGTCATGTAATCGCATTAAATATCTATATTTATGTATAAATTTCCAAGAAGCATTTATCACGTGTACCAATAGCTCTTTCAATGATTCTGAAGTTTCTAGATCATTATTTACGGTTGCCGATGGGATATCGAAAGACTCCAATTCCTACAGATTTAGACATTAATCAATATCTATATATGTCTATGAACATTTTAATAAAATTATTGGTTACATTTATCTCATTACCTCATTCAATATATGTAAAGATTGTCTTAAATTTTCCTGTTTACAAAATACAGTTTCTTCACTAATATAGTCCCGTTCAGCAAACATGCTTCTCAAATTCCTCTTTGGATAAGCACCATTGGAAGTTGCATTCATATTTATCTGCACACAGTTTTGAATTATATTTATATCGCAGGTAAAAATAAAAATCAATATTTTTTTTTTGCTAAAACTGAAATATATTAATATTCACTTGTTTCAAGCAAACTATAAACCAAAGCAAACTCTTGCAAACAAAATTAATTATATACGTAATTTAATAATTAATAAAATAATTCTGATACTATAATTCTCCTTTTATCATAGTAAAATCTTATATAAGTATTTTTTTACAGAAATGCTATAACACATTCATCAAGAAATATTACCTATCGCCCTATTATAATAAAATTGTTTCACTATTATAACATCATTTGTCATATATCTACCTTCAAAAACTTTTATTCAACATTCATCACATCTAATTTTTAAATTGTTTAAATAAAACATTAAACATGAGACAAATTTTGCTTTATAATAAATCTCTCTCTTCTCCTCTCGCCGCAGATACTCAATTATCCTCAATTAAATCCTTATAATGCGAGCTTATATTTATTAAGAGTCTCATCCAATATATATATAAAAATATAGCAACTATGTGGGAGACAATCAGCGTTTCCTTTATTGAACTGACGAGCTTTTTCAAGCAATCATTTAGCAATAATTACTCATATTCTCTAAATGGAACTATCAAAACATGGATATATCCAAAAGTTATTACATGAATTTTCCCGATTGATATATGCGACGACAAATAATGCATTTATTGCAGAGATTTTAATATTTATTTTTCTGCCTGATTAATATTAGATAGAATGTTTCACATATATACACATATATGTACACATTACCCTAAGGGTCGACATCGGGCTTCTTCCCTGTACTTCCTAACCTCAATAATTTTCTCTTTAATGTATATCACTTTCCCGGAAATTTCGCCTAAGATTAATTTTCTAATCAGCCTTTTCTTCATATTATTACTTACTATATAGCGTTCTTATGTTATTACAACGTCCTTATTTTATTATACGAATAAGTAGTTCTGTTTATACTCCGTTTCACAACAATCCCCTACGAAGGTTAACCACACATCTGAACTCTACCCTCGCGCATGTCCGTGCACATTCCTTATACTCGTCGATTTCTTACTCTCACATAATTATTTTTTAAATAGACGCATCGAATATATCATATATATATATATATATATATAT
>NW_012027685.1:51125-90092 GCF_000956235.1 Wasmannia auropunctata
GTTGTAAACTAGGAATAAATTAGATTTAAGGTGTTAGTTTTTAAATAGCGATAAGTATATTAAGTAGGAATAAGGATTTGTAACCCTAAGGGGACCGAAGTAAATATTTATCTATCTATTAATTAATCTTAGCGATCACTATATAAAACCTTAAAATTTTATATTTAAGAAAAGATCTTGTTTCTAAATTTTAATTAGATTTAGCTTCGTGTTTTGATTCAGTTTCTCAAATTATTTTCTTAAATAATGGTTATGAATAAAAATTTATCTCTAACGCGAAATTACAAATTGTCTAAAATGCGCTTTATAAAAGAAGAAGAGAATTGAATTATATGTATTATGATTTATTGATCACAATACGAGCACCACATTACAATTTGACGCGCGTCTATTTATTCATCATATACATTATCAAAATTACAAATAGATACTTATATAGATTTACGCTAGCGTTATTCATCATTATTATTAGTTTATTATTTACATTCTTCTATTAATTACTATCGCAATTCTTTTATTGCACGTCTAATTGCATCAATAACATACATTTTCTTTCCGCTAAAAGACCTCTCGCATTCCTTTCTAAAATTATTCAAGATTAATTTGAACACGCCCTACATTTTTGTTTGCTAGTTTATAAATTTCGTACTAAAAATATTCCAACTTTTAAATTATGAAGATTATTCTTCTTAAGCCTTAATCAAAGAATTGATTTTAAAAATCAATTATTTTGCCATTTCATATATTTTCTTTACAATTGAAATTTGGCATTTTAATAATAATTACATTTAAGTAATTAAATTTCATTTAACCATGAAATTAATTTACCATTCAATTTCTTTTTAATTTAACATTGTATTTTGTAAACTTGCTTGCATGTATTAAATATATTGATTACATATAAAACGCTAATGTACCTTAAATATAATATATATAATAAAAGTTAATACTTTGAACAATTAAATAATTTACATACACACACACACAAAGATTCGAAATACGTGACTGCACCTCTATAAATAATTCCTTCTCATAATTAATTAATTTCTTATTGTAAGAGTTTATATATCACGTAATTATAATTCATTAAATTTTATTTGAACATGTTTCATGAAATACGACCGTTAATTTAATAATATTGGAAATGACTGATTTTAATTAAATCTGTAATAATTTTAACACATTTCAAAACAGATAGAAAAATTTATGAATCTCTTACATTGATATTTAATTGCTATTTAAACTTAAGTTTATAAAAGTGTTAAGATCAGAATTTTCGAATATTTGTACATAATAAAATTTACATGGGAATTATGTAATCGCAGAAATGTTAATCTTAGAAACCGAAAAATTTATGAATTTCTTACATTGATATTTGGTTGCTATTTTAACTTAAATTTATAAAAATTTTTAGATTAGAATTTTCGAATATTTGTAATTAATCAAATCTACATGGGAATTATGTAATCGCAGAAATGTTAATCTTGAACACGTGGCAAGGAACGCGATTAAAGTTCGCTCGTATTCCGTTTATGACGAAAAATTAAGAAAAGTATGTGTGTCATTTTTAAATTACCCGCATTTAATTATAAAAATGCACTATACTTTTGTAATATTTAAACACGAGCTTATGATTGAAGTGTCGTTTAATCATTTGCTGTTCGTTACCGTGAAGCGGATAAAGTTTAAGTCACAAATAGAAGATCTTAATATTTAATGTGATCAGACGTCCCGCTTTCGAGATAATTTTTTTCGCTGTCCCTCGCCAAACATGTCAAAATTTTCAATAATTGTATTATTATTTAAAAATAAATTACTATTATTGCATTTATCTTTATATCTTCATACATTCTCCCCTTTTACTCTGATGTTAAGTTACTCCGCTTCGAATTCGAAAATATCTGATATTATTAATTTACTTCGTAAAAGTCTGCGTTAACGGCCATTTCCTTGAGACACAAACAAACAAAATTAAATTCGACGATTGGCTAGTCGATTTGAAAACAAAGATATTTAAACTACATTTGTACACATTGTGTATACAAATACATATGTATTACTTTGCCCTGCTTCTTAGTTATCTTTGTAATAAAGGTATAGGGCCATATATCCGGTTATTGTTCGTTGAACTAATCTCTCGCGCAAAACGGCTGTTCGATTACACGCAAATGAAGCGATTGATTCGAACAGCGTAGAACTTTATACAACGTTATACAACTTTTTTTTCTTCGTAAATAGAATAGACTGATATAATAAGCGTAATCTGGACTTGTTTGCGGTATTTAAACACGTCTACGAAGGAAGCGGGAGGGTAAACCTAAGAAGAATCCTCAATAAAGCGTTCTCCGCCGTAAAACGACGAATAAGGCTTTCCATGGTGTACCGTTCTGCTTCTTTCCTTATACAGCGGTTTATCAATGTATATGTATATAACGGAAGATCCCAGTTAACTCATTGCATCGACATTGAGCTGGGACTTCCGGATTGATCCGCGTCTTTCTCTTCGCAGATGAGGCTCATAGCTCGCTTTCGTCCTATCATGTTCCATAGCACATAAGAATGTTTAGTGCCGGACACTCTACGGGCTTGGCTAAAAATTAACCAAAAAAATGTTGTATGAGAAATACAAAATTATTATACATGAAAAATTAATATATGCAAAATCATATTTATTAGTGTTTATTAGAATTATTATTAACAGTTTATAGAATTTGTTTTTCAATAAAGCCTTTCTTTTAACATTAAATTTTTCCGTAATCAAAGTCAAAATTCAAATGCGAAATTAAATGTTTAAAATTCGATAACTTTTTAACGTTTTGAAAGTTAAAGAAATAATCAATTTGAAATACATGAAAATGTTAAACTGATAAAAGGAAAGTATAATAGAACAAGTTGGAAACTAGGTCACTTGGTGTTACTTACGTTTGAAACCAGTCGTAGTTTGTGACGTACGTGTCGTCAAAGCAGAACTTTTCATATAAATCTATTACAGGAAATTTGATAAAAGAGGAATCTCTTTTAGACGGATCATCCGCCAGAGATCTTATCCAATTGTTGAAGGAAAGAAACGCCATGCTTTGTTCCTTATGAGCGTAGATGCTGAGATTGGCCATAGGTGGAAGAGTGCAGATAGTAATGGCCTCGTTTGAAAGATGAAATTTAGACCGGAGAACTTGCAAGAGTTCCGTCATATCGTATATCATTTCCTCGCAAGTGGCGTTCTGAAGAGAATCGAATATTTTGTGAAAATCTAATACGTTGTACTTTACAAATGCAAATAAATTAATAAATTTATGTTTATTCAAAGGCTTTCTGTACATTGTAATTTTTGTCTGATATTCAGGTAAGCACAAGTTGATATTAAATATAATTAATTTATTTCTCGATACGTGTTTAGCTGCGTGGTATGCGTACACGGCGAGGATAGAGCAATGCCAAATAAACTTACGTTGTAAACATCAACCGAGCCAAGCAGGATCACGACACGATTGGAGATAGTACTAATATTCCTCAAAGCCCGAGTACAACCGCTAATGGTCTGTCCGGAGGTACACAAACCGCAGTTCAATGCTAAGCTATCTGTAAGATAGAATACAAAATCCACAGCTTTTATTATCTCATCTTGTAACATATTTATTTTCCACCTTAAATGTTACCGTATTTTCACTTTCTTATTGCACATTAACTACTTTGATAAAGCAACAATAATTTTAATTAAATAAATGAAAAAGTTATTTTCTTTTAAGTCGAATAGAAATAAGAATTTTAACAAAGCCGCGTGAATTTTACTACAAACAGAACTTGCTGGAAACTTTGTAAAGAAAATTTTTATTGTATACCCTTGTATCTCCAAATGGGAAGATGAAGATTTCGTATTGCAAGTTGTAGGAAAAAGTCGTCGCCAATTAACTGTCGATCGTTTGCGATAGGTTCGTATATGCTGTCCTAATATAATTAATATAAAACATTAGATATTTTGTAATTATCTGAAAATTTCACTTGACGCAGCAAAAATTTAAGTTTTACTGTACACTCACATGCTTTTTCACTTCATTCGTTTCTATCACTACCGGATAATGATTTTCTTCTACTCCATATAAAAAGTCTCTATTTTTATAAGCGCCATCTAATATAAATAAATTTATTTATTTAAAAAATGTCTCTTTTGTATATCACTGGCCCTGATTTTATTTCGAATAACTTATGTTACAATGAAATTATAATCTTAAATTGTGAAATACAGCGTTAAACAAAAATATAAAATAAAGAATTGTTATAAATAAGAAAAACTAACAATACAATTTTGAAATATTATAATAGAGGAATGTTCCTGAGAGCAAAAGCAAAAATTAAACTAAATAAAATTTCGTGAAATGTAAAATATTATTATTTCTTCAAATTCAAATTATGGCTGAATATCTTACTGGTTCCAAATAGATTTGGATCACGACGATGAGCGAAAGCTTGGTTTCGTCTGTTGGCGCGATTGTTATTATTAATTAATCTGTTCTTTTCTCTGCGCTCATCGTTACTGTATCTAAGATTTGTGCCATCATTATGCATAAATTGTTTGTAATATTTGTTCTAAAATAAAGAATTATTATTGCAGCTTAATTTTTTCGATTTATGTAATTATTGTGTAGACTTTATGCTATAAATTGCCATAAACGTACTCTCGTCTTTGAATAATCTACTTTTTGCTTGTGTATAAGTCTACCAATATGAGAGATCTTAGAATCATTTATCTTTAATATCGGATCTCCATAATTGTTCCAAGTTGTCTCCAAACCATCGATGGTCTGCAAAAATGCACGGAGACTCGAAAATCCCAATCTACGATACGGAATAGATTCTCCGACGAGAGCTTGAAATTCATCTGCAAAAGCAGCATTCTTTTATTCTTAAATTTATAAATCCAGAACGATAAAATCATAGATCTGAATAATTTTTCATCAAACAATTTAAATAATAAAAAGCATTTTGCTATTAAAATAATTTTACATTTTATTTTAACAATACTCTAACTTAATCTTAAAGAAATAAGCTTGTGATTAATTTATTTTCAAGGAATTCATAAATTTCACTTAAAAGTAATTTACGCGTATATTAGCACAAGACATTTATATCAAAGATTTTTAAAATTGTAGAATCTAAGTTACTAATAATATGTAAAGAAAATTAATAAAATATGTTTAATAACTTTATTTAATAGCTAATATTAACAATAAATATTCTCGCTCTGTCTCTCTTTCTCTCTTTCTTTCTCTCTTTCTTTCTCTCTCGTACATCATATGTATATTTTCTTTATAAATTAAAATTATATAAAAATAGAATAATAATACTCACAATTTAGATCTGCAACTGGTACGCCGCCTTTCTTCGAAATTATGCACGACTTAATCAGTGCCACCGTTTCTTCCATTCTTATGTCTATTAATTTTCATGTCTTCTTATTAAAGAGTTAAATTTTTAAACTTGCTTGCGAGAAATTTGCGAATTTTATATATATAAGCGAGTGAGTATGTTCAATCACAAATTTCCACTTGTATGCTATAAATGTCTTATTGAAAAATCTAACTTTTATAAAAGTTCTGCAGACCTGCTGCTGCTGCGAATACTAATTCAGACATGATGGCGACGTCCGCACTCGTGAACGGTATACCGAAGAGTGAGCGCCGATCCATCGCATGGCAATTATACGACCTACCCCCATTCGCATACCTTCGCAATGTTTTGGAAAATTCCGCCAATTCGTAAGCTTGGCTTACCGCGCGAAGTCTATGTAGAAAAAATACTAACATAAGAAAATGTACACAATGTTTGAATGAAGCGTGGAATCTTCCGTGTTGGTAACGTTCGTTATGACGATTGTAACGCTACCTCGAGAACCTCGAATATCTTGAATATTTGTGAAATTTCAAACACTTTTAATAATAGTAATATAACTAAATTTACATAATTTTATCTTTTATCTTAAAGTATTAATTACATTAAAGGTTTTATTGTGAGCAAATCCTTGATTTTTCAAACATTGACAGATTAATCAAACATTGATTTTCTATTTGCAATTTAGCATATTTTCCAATCACAAAAATTATTTTAATAATCTATATGTACAATAAATAAATATGTATAATTAATATATTCAATTAACAAATATAATATTCAATTATAATATATTCAATTAACAAATAAATATATATATAATATATATTTATTTATTTAATAATTTTTGCAATTTTATATGAAGTGCGATTTCTTTCCAAAATCTTGAAACAAACAAATTATATATTATTATGTGTTTACGTACATTAAAATTTAATAAACGCTTAAAAAATGATTTACTAGAGTGTGTCGCATATTACAATTGCAGATCTTAAATGTACGATTAAAGATAGATTAAAATTAATTCATGAAAATTTATGAAAATCTCAAAACTATCTAGAAATGTTTCAAGCAATTAACAAGAAAAATCATCTAATTTAAATTAAAAACCATAAATTTAATAAATCTTGTCAAATAAATTTAATCAAGTGGAAATTTATGATTAAACATACTCACTCGCTTATATATAAAATTCGCAAGTTTCTCGGAAGCAAGTTTAAATTAAAAATTTAACTCTTTAATAAAAAGACATAAAAGTTAACAGACATAAATCTAGTCTATTACAAGATGTAAAATATTCGTACATACATTGCTTACAAATTAAAATAATTGTCAATCACAAATTTCTAAATTTTAAAACTTTTCAATTGTGATAGTGTTCAGAACATTGAGAAATTATGGTAAATTAATTTTTCAAAAATTATCTTTACAAATTTATATCTTTTTAACATTTAATATTTTAAAAAATAACTTTTAAATAAAATATTAATTAATGCTCACTTAAAATTAAATAAATAATGAAATTCTATCATCTTGTCATATCTCTAAAGCTTAACTTTTCGTATCACTGAAATTTAATTAAGGACACATAAAAATTTTCTTTACTTTTAAATGTTATTAAGTAGATATGTCCAAAATAGAATAATTTAAATATATGCGTGTACATGTACATACATACATACACATATATATGTGTGTGTGTGTGTGTGTGTACATGTATATGTAAAATCATATAAAATCAAAATTGGAATCTGTTTTTCGGAAGCTCACATAAGACATCGATACATAGGTCTCAACCGCTCAACGAAGTTCAGGAGAGAGTTTTGACGGGTCAGTAACTCCGAAAATATTTATGTCGTCCCAAACTATTCTTACACCCGCGACATGGATATTTTTGGCTAATGTTGGGTAACTCCCGTATATGTTTTGTTGCTTTCCCCCTAATTACAGTTATTTGCTGAGATCTAAAAATATCATTTTGTAAATTTTAAAAATGTTTATGTAATTTATTTTATCGTTGTCAACGAAGCTTCCGCAAACAATCGTGCAATATAGCTTACAAAAAATTGCAATATATATATAGTCTCATTTTTTTAAATGTTTATTGACTTCTCTTATTAATAAAATGACGAAACATACAAAATATCTTCTTTTTATTGAGAATTATTTACTGCTTTTGGAAAGACTGTTGATTTATTTATATCAAAGAAGCCTTCGCGGATATTATAACATTATTAAATTTCTTTTAAATAAACAAAATTTTATTAAAGAAAGTTTTCAGACATTTATTTTATAGCTAGCTTTTTTAAAACTATTTCAACGAGAAATATGTATATTTCTCATGAAATCAAAAAGAATCGCATTCACATTTTTTAAATAAAACGATATAAAAAATTTAATGTCTTGACTTTATATCTTTGTAAGTTTCTTAAGTTTTATACAAAGAATATATGAATCTCTGAGCTTATAATTTACAACATAATTTACGTTGAAACAAATAAAGAAATTAAAATAATGCAGAAATACGTGTTTACGTCTTTCATATTTATTAAAGAAAAAATTGAAACTCCTATTATGTAAACGTTTGCATACCGTGTTGCTCGACAATCTTCCGTAAACTGACGGCCTTCTATTCTTCTTGCACTTCCGATACATCGGTTCATCTTCACGGTGGGTGGTGGTGGAGTGCGCACTTGTTACGGAGGGACCCTCGAGAGATATCGAAGTTCCCGAGAGGAGTCTAAAGGGTCGCGCGCCGCAGGGGGTCAACAGATGTTGCGCCGAAGTTGAGAGCTTGACGTGTCATTGTGTTGCAATATACGTTAGCTCTGCAACTATCTGCATGTTTCGTGTTAGAATGCTGCAGGCGCTGTGTGGTATCGGGGAAACACGGTTTTCGGTAAGTCAAATAAACTATGAGAACGATGTTAAAATTATATTTGTGTGCTTCTGAGCTATGAATCGCAGATTTCTAATTTCGCTGACTATTATTCTTCTTAGTTTATCAAATAATAATTCACAGAGAATCTTTTCATCTTTGCATCTTAATTTAATAAAAATGTTAAATTTAATTACGTGTATTTATAGCTAATATCACAATTGCTCCGATTAATTAAAAAAGCAAGAATTGATTTTGGAAAGCACTAAAATTTTGTTTGCTCCTATTTTCAATTATATAATATAGTATATATATATATATATATATATATATATAAAATAAATTAATGTATTTATATTTTAGAAACTTATAATTAATAATAATTGACAATTTAACGGATGTAATATACTTTATTCTAAAATTCGTAGATTTTTAAAGATTCGGTTACAGGAAGCCTTTTAATTCATCTTTAGTTTCGGTAGAATTGCCCCAATAGATTCATGTCTACCGGTATAAGAGTTGAAGCAGATATAAATTCCTCGAGGGAGAACTAGATTGTAAATGCTTGGCAGAATTCCTTTAAGCCAGATATCCCGTCGGTATAGTGATCCCATTCAATGGATTAAATAAGTAATTACAACGTTATTGTGCATTACGGAAGCGGACGTGTATCTGCGGGACCGGGGGAGACACGTCGCGCGAAACAAACGTGTCGGTCGTGTCTCGAGATGCTTTACGAGGGAGAGCATCTGGAAAACGCTTTCCGGCGTATTAAGCGCACAGTGAAAGCTTCCGCGCGTGATTACTTGGCCAAAGGGAAGGACAGGGGGCGAGCGCTTTGAAATTCGACGCGGACCGGGAAATGGATGCGTGTTAAAGAAACAGCCGTGCGAACAAATAGTCGCACGAACAACCGGCGACCACTGCCTGGCGATACTTGGCGATGGTGGGTGACAAATGACCGATTTCAAGGAAGATAATCTCGAATTCGCTGGAAATTTAATTTATGCGAGCGACCAAATGCCGCGGGTGCATGGTCCATAATTTCTGCTAATCTATTTACATAACTGCGCTCATCTCCGTATACCAGTAATGCTTTCATAAACAATTAATTCATATTTTGTTAAAATTTCAAACTCAATAATTTATAAATATCTCATTCTCTCGTTGTTTCTGCCTACATTTTTTTACTACTTACTTCTCTTCCTTTTTTTTTTCTTTCGCAGTTATATACCTAGCTGTTTCATTTCAAACACAAAATGTATACAGAGTTGCATCGTTAATACATTGATCGTGGCTACATGACCGTCGAAGTGACGTAATCTCTGCCGAGAGACTAATTGATATGTGCTTCAGCTAGTTGAAAAGCTATTGTCAGGCTCGGCGAGAGGAAGGGCACAAAAGCTGCAGCGTTAAGAACACCCTTTCATCTGCATTGTAATCATCTCCGCGCTTCTTTTGTATGCGTCTTCCCAGCGGAGCTGCGAAAGCTCGAATAATGAAGCGCGTGGCTTCGTGTGAATTAACCGACCCGTTTGCACGGCGTGGCTTTTAAGAGAGACATGGGCATTCTGAAGCCTTCAGAAGCGCCGAGCGATCTCGGCGGGGGGAGATCCATTGCGGTAAAACATCGGCGATATATATGAGGGCTCTTCACGGGATATGGGAAAAGCAGGGAAAGAAAGAGAGAAAGAGGAATCCCCATAAGAATCTCCGATTCTAAAATTGCCGTTAATAGCGAGGCGTGACGAATGTGCGCAGATGCTATTCGATGTGTCTCGTGAGACGTGCTCTGTTTTGAAAACGTGCCGATACTCCGACGGAGCTCCGTGCGACGGCATCCGACAAGAGTTTTCGGATTTACTGTAGCCGTAGGATATGTCCGGTTTCTCTCTCTCTCTCACACACACACGCACACACACACACACACACACACACACACACTGCGATCCCTTCGGTCTGATTTCCCGTGTTACGGCTAGCGAGCGCCTCTCCGTGCGTATCTCATAAATCGTCGGCAATTTCAGCTGTCCTCGGTGACACGGCAGTCCTCGGTGACCCGGTCAAAGGACGTATCGTACTTTAACGGTCGTACGCAATGAAAACAACGCGAACGCTTTAACGGGAGGTAAAAGCAGAGTATTTACTTTTCAACAGAATCTAAGACGTAGCCAACGATTTATACAATTAATTTCAATACAATTTTTGTTTTACTACATTTTGTTCACGGCCTAAGATAAAAAAACGTTAGTTCGCTATAAGTTAAATGATAAATTATCGGTCATTTTTATTGTAAAAAAAATGGTACGATAAGAAATCAAGATATGTATATTGACGTTATAACGTTTTTTTTTATAATGCATGTAATGTAGAATGTCAATGTTTAATATCTATAAAATCAGAATTGTTATATGATTATAATTCTTGACAATTTATCATGCTTTGCAGAGTATCGGGGTGATCTATTCACATTGAATAAAAATTTATACATACCGAGAGTTTACGCTGTTCAACGTAAATATCTATTGATGTAGCTTTTCGCGACGCGCTATAGAAAGGGAGCGAGTTTTTACGACACTCAAGGCACTCGAGATTTCCGTTTAGGTAAGAATGCGGAGGAAGCGACACTTGGAGTGGAAGTGATGGCGCGACAGCTGACATTTTATTTCGTTTTCCTCGGATGGCGGAGTCCAAAGTGGCGTCGTATCGTGAAAATGTAAGCGTCGTCGTTCCAACAAGCTGCTTGGCGCCTTTCCGATGTATTTTAAACGATTTTAACGATATATTCGCGCGCGAAGTGAGACATTCGTTTCCTTCTTCCTTCGGATCGTAGAAGATCGTTAGAATTTGATCTACGTGAAAATGACCGAAAGGATCAACGAAGAATTTAGATATTCGAGAAACGTTCGCAAACACCGATATCTCATTAATCACGTATGATGGTCACGTAACGGCTAAGGCATAGCGTTAAAATATGTGGTCCTTAATAGCGCGGATGATGGTTAGCCGGCTGATTAATTGTCCGCTGTCTGATAAATGACTCCCGCTATCTGACGAAAGCTCGTTAAAGAGGATACGAAGGTAAAATCTGGTGCAAGCGCGAACGTCTCGAAAATGGGGGAAGAAGAAGAAGTTAGCTTTTCTAGTTTCTTCATAGTTATTAGTTTCTCTCTTTATTGCTTCATAATTTCACATATTTACACCGTCGCGGTATCGATGAAGCTCACTTATGTGCTACATGATTGATACGCTTGCTTGCAGGCACATGAAAAATTCGGCGATTTGTTCCGCGGAAATTGTTGAATATATCGAGAGACAAACGTCTCGCGCGAAACTTTCATAAGGCAGAAAGGCTCCTCTTCGTCGCATCGGGAACTTGTAGTTTATAATTTTAGACTGGAAATGCAAAACGATGCAAATGCGGAAAGATAATCTTGAATATTATAAATCGAATTGAAAAAAAATCTATACCAACAATATGTCACAATTACAAAGAGACAGAAGCGCAAAGAAGCATTTGCAATAGCACAGAAATATCTAGCGAAAAGTACAGACAATTTTATTTGTTTATCATGAAGAAAACATGGAAAGTAAAAGAAATATACAAGCTTGAAGAATATTTTTGGCACTCGTTTTGCATTTTACATTTATTATTATAAATCAATATCCCTAAAAGCAGATAAATTGAAAACATTCTTTAGAAAATAATATTAAAAGCATTAAATATATATATATATAGGATATCGTTCACTTCATAAATATTTAAAATTAAAATAATCGTAAAAAAGTTGCAACAAATAATTGCCGCGTAATAATTTTTACCCTGCTATGAATTTTTGTCTCTGCTACAGTATCTCGAGTTACTTATTACGCTTGTGCAGAGAGACTGAGATTATCCTTTAGGATGCTTTCCTTTGGTATAAATAAAATATTTGACTATTCCACAGCGCTTCCGATATTTCGCACAGATTTACCGGTAACAATCGGAAACCTATACTACATTTGCGTGCTTTTCACTGGACTCGTTAATCGCTCGCAACGCGTAATTCTCGTTTCGACAAAAAAATTGAGTGCCAGTCCGTCCGTGTATACCGATTAGAATTTATATAGCGTTTCAGAAATCGCGCATTTCTTTTCTGGAGCTTTTTTAAGAGTTTAAAAACACACACGGCTTTTCTTCTTTTCTTTCTCATTGTAGAGTAGCTATTATTCGTTATTGAGTCAATGGCGATATAGGTATCATTCATTTTCACTCGCTTATCCGCGAATCACGGAAATTACGCCTTCAATGACTTTCGAAACGCTCGGCGCGATACGATAGGATTATTCTGAGGAGAGGCAGTCGGGTCTTTGATCGTGTGCGTGCATTCACTTAAAATATCGAATGGCACACATCGCCGCCGTTAAAAGCCAAGGAAAGAGACTGATCCGAAAGGATTAAGCCTCGGTACCGTGCAACTTCAGTGGTGCGACGAATAGTGACTTTCGGACGATGACTGCAACGGCCCATTGATGCTTTGCACGATCATACTGAGGCAGTCCAGGCTGCTCCCGTTGTTTTGCGAGGACATCGCCTCGGCGTGTTCGAAACCTGCAGCACAGAAATACGATCGCGATATTAAAATAATGCCTCTTTAAAAAAAAATCATGCATACTTTGCTACCTTCACTTAATCCACAGTTTTGCTATATGCAGAATACTAGAATACTTCTGCTTTTCTAACAGGTCGAAATTCTCAGAGCGCGCGCGTACACATACATATACATACAATTAAGATTCAGACTTCATTTTCACGCCGCGTTTAGCACAAAAAGATCATCGCAATTCCAAGGCAACGAGCGAAGTCTTGCAAACACGAGAGCAAACGTGCACACTGTGTGTGAAGTACAAACTACGTTTAAGCGAACTTTAGGTGCTCTTTGACCGTCCTCCGTCTCCGTCGCAGTGTATATCTAGATACGGATGAATTGCGAGCGCTTCCCGAACGGGAGCCGGGGGTCGGCTTCTTCTTTCCACTTTTCGTTGTCCTTCGCCGCGGAGAAAGCATTTACATAAGTTATGTACTGCGACGTTAAGGGCTTTGACGCCGTTATTCCTAGCACCGGCGCGCACTTCCGTCTTTCTGTCTTAAATTCGACTCGTATTTTTCCGCTCTCGTAGAAGGTGCATGTATCCACACTAATGATAACTTGTGGTATAATTTGTGCAATTTATACAATACCACAAATAAACATTATACAAAAATCGTCTCTATAGAGGATAATACGCGCTTATTCAGATAATATTATTGCAAGACATAAAATTTTTTTATTCTTTGTACAGAATCTTAAATTTAAAAATTTTTTCTATTTTCTACTCTTTTCTATAATTTTGATTATAGACAACTATTATAGATCTAACTATTCGTTGACACTTTCGTCGATAAATAAAAAAGAAATTTTTAATTGTATATTTATGTATTTCTACCTATTCTATCTGACATTTTTGCATTATATTTATTAAATATCTATAAGTAAAAAGTCAAAGTTACTTAAAGTTTATACGCATAAAACAGAAAAATGGAAAAAGATTAATTATTTACATGAAAAAACAAATTGTTTTAAATACAATTTTTAGATATACATATATGTATAGATATATAAAGATTTAAAAACTCTAAGTATAATAATTATAGTGCAAATATGATCTGTCGCGACATTGATGACTAATTATCCGCCCACACTCACTAGCACTTCGGACGTGTCGCTGGCACGAAAGCGCGAATAAAGATATATCTGCTAAGAGTGTAATCAAGAAAACGGGTGGCACGAAACTAATAATATCAGTTGGAACGACGAATGCGCCGACATGCGTCGATGAATATGAAAAGAAAACAGGTGTAGCTTCAATCTTTTTTTCTCTCTTATTTTCTTACTTTGTCTTTTAAGAAAGAGCACGAAAATAACTAATTGTCAATTTTAGAAACTGCGGGTTGTTTATCCAATTAATATTTGCTTAATAAAAATATCGGAAAAACAATAGACTTTAAACGACGAGCAATTGAGATTAACCAATTCTGTTAGCGAAGCAATCATCGCGAAAATTAATGGCGAGATTTTTATTTAATTTCAAGTGGACGTCATTTTGATGATATTTTAATTGAAACTTAGTTGCGCTAACACGTTTAAATTAGCTTCGGAAATATTTACGAAGAAAAATCGGGATCTAATCAAACTTTCACTAAAGAAAAATCGATTTCACATTAAAAAAAAGATCGCGAAATAAAGTTTCTAGAAGTTACGTGTTGTTTAAATTATAAACCTTATATATAATTACACAGAGATAATGTATATGTATGTATCCCGTCGTTGCCGCCTAATTTCTCATAAATATTGCGAAAACTCTGACTTTCAATCGCTACCAATCTCCATTAAATTAAAAACATCGTCGATTCGAGAAGGCTATAAATATTCATGGAGACGCTTAGATGCTAGGATAATGAGAAAATGCAAAGAAGATTTTGTATAGCTCTCGCTTAATATCTAATGATATGGAAATTGACGTCTATCATAAAGTAAGAATAATATAACAGTGACAATTGCGGAAGTAATAGTTTAACAGAATTGCACTGATTTAAAATAAAAGAGAGTATATATATACATATATATATGAATCTACACATGTATTTAATTGACTGTATTTAATACAAACAAACATACATTCCTTTCTCAGTAAGCGTTCTGACTTGCTGTATTCAACGCTTACATTCAATTCTGATTTGATTATAAATATTATGAAGACGTTGACAACATATTGACATTTGAATATTAAATCTCGTCAGTGTTATACTACGTGACTTCTATCTAATTGTTTGTAAATAAATTTTGTCAGGATACGTTTTGTCAGAATTTTACGTGTTTACGTATTCCGCTTTGTTTGATCACGCACGCCTCGAATGTTCGAAGAGAATTCCTGTACTTTTTCTGCTGTTATTTATATGTCGTCCCATGACAAAAGGTTTCTCTCGGAAATCAGCGCAAAAATATTCTGCAACAAACGTTAATCACGATTGAAATGATTGTCTGGCAAGACACGAACGTTGGAGTGTGCCGAATATTTATTTATAAATCACGGGACGTATGATACTCGCTGTCATACTTCTGCGGATGATATATCGTCTAGATTGCTTGCCAGATTCGTTCGGTACACCGCGCAATCACGACGCCGAATAGATCTCGATGGTGGCGTAAATTATTTACAGGGACTGACAACTCTGTCAACCGCAATGTAATTCTCGACGCGTATGTAGACAGACAGATATCTCTGACGTACGATTCGTCCACCTATAACTCTCGGAGTAATGAAAAATGAAATGCGTCGCAATTAAGACACGACTCGAATATATTTAAAAAAATTAATTTCTGATTTCTTTGTGTATTTTAATAACCATATCCTTCCACCATAATGTAATATTTAAAATAGCTAAGTGATAAAATATAACGATTTTTAGAGAAAAATGTTTTATTTTATTTATGCAGAAATTTTGTTTACTTCAATTTTGCGTAAATATCTATTAATAATATCTAATTTTTCGTCGAAACAGCTCGTGTCAAGAAGATGCAAATGTAATACATTTATGTGAATTATTGAAAGAGATTCGAATGAGAAATGCATTAATCGGGATGACAAACGAATTTATCTTCTGATAATATTAATGAATAAGCGAAATGGGATCCAGAGATAGCAGGCACCCTCATATTTCTGAATTATTTCTTATGATGTATAATCTGACGTTCTATATCGTGCCGGGGCGTTCGACTCACAGCAAATACAGCAAATAGGTGGATTAAATCGTAATGCCCTGTAACATTCGGTAAGAACGACAGAAATAACTGGTCAACGAAGAAACGTGCGAGAGATAGATTTGAGAACGGAAGCGCATCTATAAATATACGTATTGAATGAGTGCAAAAGTTTTGATGAGTTTCGTGATATATGTCACACCTGATGTAGTTTTATGGCGATATTCAATAAATATATTGATATGTTCATACCTGGACAGATTTATATTTTCAGCTCGCAAATTAAACACGAATTGATTCGATTCTAGTTAGTTTCGTTGTTTTCCAACCAAAACTAAAAATAAGCATAATAGAATTCATTTACGTATAATAATAAATTTACATCATGACATGACAATTTCGAAGAATGACAGACATTTCAGATACCACAGAAAAATATCAGCACCTGTTTAGAGAAAACGCTGTGTCAACACAAACCTTGAAAGATGGTTTATAAAATTTAAACGCTCCGGTCGACCTTCTGACGTTGATGACAATATATGGTCGTTGAAATGTAATCGATCTATCAATTTTAAACTTTTCAGCAACTATTTGTGTTAAAATTCACGGAATAGTATCCACTAAATTGCATTTTTACTGTCATCATCAACGACAGAAGACCGATGAATTTAATTTCGACCGCGTCAAGATTAAAAACCTCCTCGTTTAAATTTTGTAAACCACATCTCTCTCTAAAGACTTTAGGATTTTCTTTCACTATTTCAAAAATGCTAATTTTTTACTTGTGCCACATTTCTTTATCAACGCGGCGATATACGATTGTTATCTGCATGACAGAGATTAGAAGAAATGCATTGTGTAAAACGTTTCAGAAATAAAAGAGCTTTTTTACAGAGTTAAGAAAAAAAATCTTGAGCTTCAATGTGATGTTCTCGCGAGGCCTAAAAATGTTTCATAAAGAGAACCAGACTGATTCATACGCAATAAACGGCCTTTTCCTTGAAACCGAGCACGAAGCTATGCGGCATCCTATACTAATTAGTTTGCCAGTTCGACCGACTCGTCCCTGAGTACGTCATTAAAATAGGTTGCACTTCGCCCACGTAGAATAATTTCGGGTGCGAAGGCTTAATGTTCTCGGTGGACTTTCTTTTGGTGGAAAAAAAGAAAAAGAGAAAAGAAAATTCCGGCTGGGTAATGCTGCGACGGGCGCACTTATAGAGCCCTCTTGTCCCCGAGAAGTTCGGAGTCACCGATGCGTTTCTCACTAATGAGGACGAATCAAAGGTACGTTGTGCCATTGGAGGAGGTCCGCGCGCATTCAGCAAATCGTCTAGGACACGTCTTTGAACATGAAAATGCAATTAAGTCGTCTCAATTTACTCGCTGTCCTAAGCATCCGGTGTCCTAAATGGATTGCAACTTCTTCGGAAACATCATTTTCTACATGCGCGCGGAGTAGGTTCCCTCGTCGATCATGCGCGCGACTGTCAAAGATACCCAACATTCAAGGTTCTCACAATAATAATTTTGCAATCGTATCAAGACGTTCGTTTAACGCTTCACGCATTACGCTTATTTTTACAAACTGCCGCGACGATGTTGCTCAATGATTACTTAATTGGAAGTTTTGACATTGGAGAATATCCTAGATGTGCGATTGATTTGAGTGAGAATAATTATGACTATTTCTTACATTAAATTCGTAGAATGGCGTATTACGTGATTTCGTAATGCTTGTGACGTCATAATTTCAAATTTATTTGCGCAAATAGTAGAGTTTTGCGAATATCATCGCAGCCATGATTCTCTCGTATAAACTAATCGGAATTACGTTTCCAAAATTATGCGCGTATTGCGAAATACCGCGGCTACCTCGCTTATTCATGAGCCAAAATAGAGGTGATAACAGATTCTTGTCGCGCGAAATTGAATTTAATATTAAATATGATGTATGATTTAGAAGCCGAATCATTCACACTGCGATATTCACTTGCGTCGAATAAACAAATTAATATATAAATCGCCTATAAATAATTTGTTAGTTAATTTTTAATACCGACGAACTCCAATTAACGAGCTAAACATGCGGATTAACGAGAGATTTAATCGAGTTTTTGGCAATTTGTTGCACTCGTTGAATCTCATTTTACATTTTTTAATCAAATAAAAACATTAAACAATTATATATTATTAAACATTTTAATTGTAAGGGACTATTTAAATAATGCAAAAAATTTTAATGGATTATAAATTTTTACGAGCACATGTGAAATGGGCGCATTAAACGTTAGAGATTCGCAGGCGCGAATCGCATACACACACATCCATCGTCCCTCTATCGACGGCGAGTAAGGAAATTAACGGGGTTTCCGGATACATTAGCGGATTCTTGGTGCAGCGGAGTATGTATGCCTTGGCTGCAGTTTCGGCCGCGCTTAAATTCGCGTTCCGTCGCGCCGGGCTGAGGACTCCGGCGACGATGCGTCATACTAATGTACCGTGGCAATATATGGCACTCCGGTGGCTTGAATTTTCTTATCTTCCCGACGAAGTTCGGATATTTTTCGGGATAACTTCTCGCACGTGCATATGTGCACTACTGACGATGTCGCACCGAACTTTGGAGAAGAATGTTATTATAGATAAATTAAACATATTAAAAATTTTATAACTATAATGACTTAAATATCATTTTTGCAAATTTTTCCGTGAAATGAATAAGAGAGACGAATTGCGCGGAATTTTTTGTAGAAAAAAAGCTGCCGATGAATAGGATTAAAATTGAAAATTATATTCTCTAGAATCGTTATCAAAAATTCCGATAATCGGATCTCTCGTCCACTAAAAGCTTTCCAGAACAAAAGAGAAATTTGAGAGATTGTAATAAATCGTGACACTGTTTTTAAGCTATCGATTAATAAAATAGACATTAATACGCCGACCACACATACACAATGTCATACATGAAATTAATAAAATTATAATATTTTTAGATAGTAGCTCTCAATAATATTTCAGTATAAATCAAAACAGAAAGCTAAAGGATTGCTATCGCTTGCTATTTATGTCATAGTTAATAATATGTTTATTTAGATCATAGTTAATAATATGTTTAATTTATCTAAAGTCTTCTTCTCCAAAGTTCGGCGCGACATCGTCAGCAGTGCACATATACATGTTGCGAGAAGTTATCTCGAAAAATATATACAATCAAACAGATGACGAAGGTTTTGACGCTGCATTATATTAATTGTTGATCGATAAACAACGATCACTAATTACCCTCGGGACGACGTAACTTACGAGGTTGCGCGCCCGACGCGCGTCCCTTTGAGTGCCGCAACAAGTCGTTTGATCGCAGAATAAACTTTTGCCCTACATCTCATACCGCGCGTCCGAATCAAACGACACGTACGTAAGGGACGCCGTCTCCTTCTCTGCGGTTCGTGTTGCAGAGCTTTGCGAGCGCGGACGCGCGTACATTCGCATGAGTTTGCCGTAATCATGACGATCAAAAAGAGCAGTAATTCGCGGAGGATAAACAAACTTGTACATTGTGCGTACAATGACGTCGAGAGCGTCCGTTAGTTCACGCGGATGACGAAAACGATACATGATTGCGTCGAGCCACGGAAAATTAAAACGAGATTTGAGCTATAAGTTTTGTGTTTTAACATTACACTTTTATACGCAAATCAGAACACGCGTTTTAAGCGATAATCTTGTCTATGCCGTTCAGTAAACTTTACATTTTAATTACAATTCCAGAGGATTTTTTTTCAAAAAAGATTAGCTAATTATATATAATTATTTGTGCGTATATAATTGCGTGTAAATGTAAATTTGCCGTTACGCAAATGATTGGCAATGCAATACTGAAAGCGAAAATAATATCAGAGAGATATTAAAAGAGATGTCATTTAATTCTGTGTACGTAGTATTTAGTAAACATGTCCGTAGAAATTATATCGCGAGATCGGAGGTCGGAAACTCAAGTCTCGTGCGTGTGCTGCGAAACAGGATCAAACTGTGTTGCTCAAACCCGCCCACGTTCTCGAATATATTCCATCTACCATCCCCTCTCTCGTATCTCCGTTTTATCCCCCGCATCTCGTGTACGCGAATCCCGCGAAGTTTTTGGGATCCGCGAGGAAAGACGACGGTTGTTTTCGAATAACGCCCATTAAATGGGACGTAACGGCGGCGCATCAATTAAAATAATCAGGCACCGCGCTAGCGGGACACGCTTCAGCGAGTTGCTTGGCAGCATTGCTCTTTCTCTCCCTCTCTCTCTCTCTCTCTCTCTCTTTCTCACTGCTCTGGTATAGATAGGATTCTCGCGTGTTTCTGCACGCGTATACGACGCGGGACACGTTCTAGCGCAATCGTGAGTTATGGGCTGGCTTGTGTAACGAGAGAATTCGCCACCGCGTTTTCCACCGCCTTACAATCCAGCCAATCTCCCGATGCCTCAGGCCTCAGCATTCGGACCATCCGGCCCGAAGAAGCCCGGTGATCACGAGGGAGAGGGAGGAAGAGGGGAGAAAAAATCGTGAGCGCCCATCATGCCGATGGCATCAATTACGAAGTTGGTGGACGTCAGAAGGAGACGTACGTGCAGGTGTCTATGCAAATACGAGTGAGATAACAACATGTGCGCTCGATCGCGCGCTCAAGGACTAATTTATATTAAACGGCGCGGACTTTAACAGGCCGCTGTTTACGTAATCGAGCATCGAGTTCGTTCGCTCTTTATGCTCGCTCGACCGACGCGTGACGGGCGCGTAATCGCTTCTCCCCGACCGACGTACGCGCTCACCACCGGTCTCCTCTAATTGATGACTTTGTCTCATGGAACGTTGGATTTAATAAAGCCGATGGATATTAGTCCCCCGGATGGCTGAAAGTCTCTCTCTCTCTCCCCCTAGTCGGAACAAATACGGCATGAATGAACAAAATATCACTTAAATAGATATAGACGACTTAAATTACTTACAAGGAAAATGCCAAGATCCAAGTATTCCCCCCTCCCAATAAACTTTAATGAATTTTGGATTTTTTGAAAATGTTTACATTTTTCAAAACATCATCACTAATATGTTTTTAAGAATTTAAAAATGTTTTCATAATTAAAATTTATCAAAGCTATTTGGAGAAAAATTCAACCGGTTTAACATAACAAAAAAATTTTTCTCTAAAAATACATTTCTCAGAAATAATCTACATAGCTTCTCATAGATATATGTGCACGGGTTGGCTATTTGATTGTGGTTTTATTTAACAATTTTTCTTTTGACTTTTTACACTGTATGCCCATAGAGTTTTTATGGACATACATATATATAATATGTTTTTCTTATTTTTATTTATAAATTACACAGTTTGGCTATTAAAAGTTAAAATCTAAGGCACGTTATAATGAATACAATAAACATAGATATTCACAGCATATATAATTATAAATAATTTTTATATATAGCAAGAATAATGTGTTTCGTAATAAGTAGTAAGTGTGCATTTCATTGCATGCATAATGTATAATTAATCCTTATTTAATTTTCGATGAATATCACGAATAAATAATCTTATCATGAGTAAAACAGAATATATCCCAAGAAAAAAATTAATTAACAATTCATTTTAGCTTCGTATCAAACTCTATTCGAAAGAACAGAAACATTAACTAGAATAATGCAACAGTAATAAATGCATATGCAAAAGCATTTTTAATTGTAATTTTGCATGCTACAAGGTAAGCGATTATCATAAAAGTACTTATCATTTGCAATGCATTAATATTTCATTGCGGATGTTCGTTCTGTTAACGTTTAATCACAACAAGTCAGTATAAGAAAATTAAAATTAAACTTTTGTAAAATTGAGATTAAATTTTTGTAAAATTATTTTTGGACTTTAATAATATTAATAAAAGAAACGATTTTTTTCATGACGTCTGTATATTGAAATTTTGATTAAAAAATTAAAAAATTCTTGATTTTAAAAACTTCTATATAAAACTACTTTTTAACAATTTTAGTAAAATAGAAATAATAGAGAGAATTAGATAATAGAGATAAAACAGAATTAGATAGATTATTATAGAGATAATTTATAAAAAAGAGACGGTTATTTCCATGATGACATCATTCTTTCAAGAGGTTAATATCTGAATGCATATGCAATAACATTATTTTAATCGCCATTTTACGGACTGTATATATACGTCGATATAAAACCATTTAATGTTTGCGATGCATTAACATTTCAGTGCAGACATTCGTTTCACCAACATTTATTCACTGGAATATAAGAACAAAGGTATTTTAATCATTTACGTTTATATTACTCCTCTACAATTATAGAATGTAAAATTTTCGAAAAATTTTAATTTATTTATTATAAAATCTTTTTAAAACTATAAAAAATATTGTATCAGACATTTTTAGAGGTATTTTTATAATTTCAATAATATCTACGTTTAGAAAAATAAAAATTAATTTTTTTCAAAGCAATATTTCACTCTTTTTACGTGAACAAGAACACTTATAAAAAATTTGTATTTCTTATTTTGATTTATATTACACATATCCAAAGTTTAAAATTGGAAGAAGGGAGAACAAAGACTCTCTGGCTGATTTTTTTTAATCAAAATCGTACTTTTGAGTTATATAACACATGATTTATGCTGGCACGGACTGATTTTCAGCTCATCATAGTATTATTTACAATTTTAGTTAATTTAAAAATTTTCTTCCCTCAATTATTTCGTATTCTTTTCTACATAAAAATGTTCGACTTATGTTATTAATAAAAGTGTAATATCAACTACAAAGATAGTATTGTAAAATATAGAACTGACTTTTTGTACAAAGAAAGAGAGATTTTTATGAAGTCTATATCATATAAAAAAAAGTTTCTTTTGTAAAGAGAACGAAGGAACGTGAAAAATTACACGAATGAATGCAAAACAAAATACGTTAAACTTCAGTAAAGATGCATATCTTCCATACGTTTGCCAATAGGGTTCATTAACGCTAATTAATTCCGAGCCATTTATTTTGATAGCCAACCTCGTCACGACGAAACAGCACTAGCTTTAATATCGCATTGTTATCGGGCTCGTTTTTGTGACCGTCTCTCTCGGGCTGACTACCGCAACGCTGGTATTTCGTCTCGCGATTTATCAAACGGACGTATGAACGATCACCGACGTCTCTCGCGTTGTCTTCTTGCAGAAGCTTTCAGTAACCAATGCTAATTAACCAGCCGACAACTCCGGACGCTTTGCACTAATGATGAGTATTGAAAAAAATGTCAATTTTTTTATATTCATTCTATTATCTATTATTTCTATAATTAAGGAAATTTTTTAAAACTACAAAATTTTTAAGATTTTCTTTTTTGGCACGTTTTTTTGTCAAGTCACGATTCAAAAATATATTTCCACAATATTTCAATATCTACAAAACTGCTAGAAATAGAGCCACATGATTAAAAAAAAATCAATCCGAGAGAAAAATGCTATTATATTTAAAAGGGAGGGTCACAGATGCGCATAAAATAACTCGGGCACATGGTATTTGGACACAGTCCCAATCAGATGCATGTTGAAACGGACACATAATAATCCCAATCGGACAGAATTCTAAACGGATACATTGAAACAAAAATGTGGAAAATCGAACATTATAACATAACTCAAATCTATTTTTAGTTTTTCTCTTTCTCTCTTTAATTGTATAATATAATAATAATAATAAGTTAATTAGTTTGAAGTTTTTTTAAATACTAATTAGCTAATACATATTATATATTATATACATAATACATATTACACACATGGCAATGTGCAATATTCTTTACTAAAATTTCTTTTTCCCTGTTTTTGAGACTTAAAACTATATTATTATTTCTCGCAACTGCCTCTATAAATACATATAAAAGCCGAGCGTGTTCGCTTAAAGGGTCCAAACCCTAATAAAAAGGCCCGAGGTTTTTTTCCGATCTCAAAAACTTAGTATAGAAATTCCAAAAATGTAGTCATTAAATAATTAAATAATTGCTATCTAAATTTCTTATATCAGAAACCTAGAGAATGTTTGATATCTTTTCTCTACAAAAATCAACCAAATATGTAAAACTTCTCTGCTAAAACAAGCAATATGCAATATTATTCAGAGAAGGAAATCTCCATATATATATTTGCTCCTGGCTACTCTTGATTATTTTATATAATCTTGTGCTCTTCTGCTCTTATGGAGCAACCAGTGAGCGCTAGATATGAATTCGTTAGTTTCGGATTTGGTCGGAATTTCGTGAGATATTATTATTGATGCGTGATAAAAAGATAAATAAGCACATACTAATTTAAATATCTATTCCTTGTTATTCCTCCTTTGTTTGTCTTATTTGTCATACATCAGTATACACATCAGCGGTCGTGTACGTACTTTGATTATAGAAATAAGACTGTTAGTTGCTAATTGTAAGTTCAAACTTGTGTCGTCGCCAAGATGTGTCGCGACACCATCGACTAATTAAGTAATGCGCTAGTTCGCAATAAAACATAGTATAGGCCGAAGCATAGACTTTTGCATGACGCATAACGCATAAAGAATAAAGGGATAAACCAATCAGAGTCCTCCATTTCCATCTCCACTCCTCACTCTGCGAATCTTGCATAATGCATAAAACATAATGCATAAAGTGATGAAAAAACCGTAAAAATGAATTTTTATGCAATATGCGGAGAGATTCTGCATATTTGTGTTCTTGCTCCGACGCCTTCGACGCGTAAATTCTCGACCGTGAGCTTCACCAGGCGGTATTCAACATACCTGCTGTCTGCTGGTACATATTCCATACGTATACGTGTAATAATTTTCAAAACTCATTGCATGCTAGGTTAACTGTTGTCATAGAATTATCGTTTAATTGAGACAATTATATCAGGATTTAAGATTTTTCGGATATCAGATTCGAGCTTCGTTTACACTAGACAACGTGATAGCCACGTACGACAAGCAAAAATCTTGAATCCTGAAATAATTCTCAATTAATTAAACGATAATTTTACGACAACAGTTAATCTAGTATTCAATAAATTTTGGAAACATCAAACAATTATACATATGCAAATATATACCTGGCAGGATGTCTGTTGGATGTCGCCTATAGTGAAGTTCACGATTTGAGCAGTTTTACGCAGAGCACAACAGTAACTGCAGAATACCTTGTGCGATGGCGCGCGTTATGCGCTATGCGTTATGCGTTATGCGTCATGCAAAAGTCTGTGCTAAGGCTTTATTATTCAAACGTCCGTTAAAAAATATCAAATGTTATGATAAAATGCACTTATTATAAAAGAATTTATTTATTAAAATTATAAATAAAAAGATTTTTATATAAGAAAGATAATATTAATTATATGATATAGTTATTATAAATATATAGGTATTTAAATATTACATATAAAATTGATAAAATGATATTTTACTTATATTTTGATAATAAAACCACAATATATGTCAAAAATTATAAATAAAAAACCGAAGTTACAAATTAATGACCGATATACGAGTTTAATGCGCATTATATGTATGTCTGACTAATTCAATTACTTGGTGGACACAAAAGCCATCGACTAAAAAGATAAACAACTCAATAAAAATCAAAGAAATATAGAACGGGCATAGAACCCGCTATACACTTTCCGCAACCGTAATCATAAAACGTATCATAAGAATTAGGCAATCCGAACAAAAAGTTTAGAAATAGTAACCTTATATTTCTAATAATTCTCGACTGTGATTCTTACGATAGGTACACCTTACGATTATGAAAAGTGTACACGACGGTCCTTACTGCCTTTCTAACAATAAGCGAAAAAGCGATTGGCTATCTCGTTGCTTCCTGCCAAGCAAACTTTAATTATATAATATAATAATATATAAACATTTTATTTATTAACGGAAAATTAGATTTTATATAACTGTCAATATGTGTGGTTTTTATTTAAACGTTTTTTAAGTTCGAAATTTACGAATAAATCGTGTTCGAATCATATAGCGATTCAAATTCGAATCGAATCGAATCAGGTAAGATTCAATTCGATTCGTGAATCGAATCGAATCAGGTAGAATTCTGTTCGATTTATGAATCAGGTAAGATTCGATTCGATTCGATTCGATTCGTACAGCTCGCACATCTCTAATTCACATATTGAAATTATGCAAAAAGTGGGGGACCGGCAGTCCATAGGTCTAACTATTTTCTGATCCTGAACTAGTGTACACTTTTAATTTGCACTTAAAGTGAAATGGTATATGTTTGATTTTTAAATTGTAAAAGTGAGAAAGAAAGTTCTAGTGTAATCAAATGAATTAATAGTAAACATATATTATATATCTTATATATTTCTATAGTTAAAGGTATATAATACATGTCGCGTCTATGTACCATCTCTTGCCGTTCAAATGTAAATCAACTTGGAGTCGATACTTATCCACGTGTATACTTCATTGTATATTTAACAGCATATTCTCGCGATAAATATTCGTGCGCTCTGAGGCCACCTAAGATCGGTACATTTGTGAACAATAAGTGAGAGAGAGACGAGCTTCAAAACCGAGCGCAGTGAAACGAATAAGCTACGATTTACATTGAAATATACGAATACGAATTCGATCGTTAATTGCAGCGGTGATTACCTGATGGTTTGTAGACTATCGGTCAATTTTTTCTTTTCTTATTACTTACGTGCAATAAGATTTTCGGATTCATTTTTAATCTTCCGAGCGAACCGATTTTTCAGTATCTTTCCAGTGATACATGGGTCTGTCATGTCCAATGCTATTTTCTCTACCTTAAGATTCCTGCCTAAGCTGCGTTCTGCGTTATTTACTGTGAGTACTGAAAAACTACAGCATACGTAACGTGAATGATAGATTTTCAGTATTTACAGTGAATAACGGAACGCAGCCTTAATTACCGCGGTCATATTGGAATCGTAAGCGAGAAATGACACGTAAAATGTAAATTAATATTATGAATAAGGCTCTTATAAATATAAATTTAAATTTCACATGAATAGGATGCTAATATGAGCCGTGTTATAAGGTGTTTATGCAACTTATAATATAATTGTTAATCCGTATTACTATACATTTGACCTTAACATTCTGTTAACAATATTGTCTTAATTTGACAGACGTTTCGATCTCTTAACGACGGTTATGCTCAGTGTTTTATGTAATTACGCAAATTAATCCGTTATAATCGCTCGCTATCTATTGATTGACCTACGGTAAGATTGCCTAAATAAATAAGTAAATTGCTTAATAATAAAGAGAACTACGGGCAATCCTATCATGGGTCAACCAGCAGATAAGCGAGCGATCATAACGAATTAATTTGCATAATTATAGAAAATTGAGGATGACCGTCGTTAAAAGATCGAAACGTCTATCAAAATAAGACAATATTGTTAATAGAATGTTAAATGTATAGATATACGGATTAATAATATTTTATAAGTTGCATAAACACCTAGCACGGCTCATTAGCTTCCTACCTATGTAAAATTTGACACGTAAAAATTCTTGCATGTCATTTTAAATAAAAAGACTGTAGATAAAATAAAAATAGGATCGTATTAAAAAAACATGTAAAAATGGATAGAAATCCTTTCCTCCCCTGACAATCAGTAAATAATTATAAAAGATACGTAAAGTGAAACCTATTCAGGTAAGAAAAGACACGATTTGACAGTTGTTGAAAAGGGAGTAAAAAATATATATATAGCTTTCAGGTATAAAATTCAAAGACATAACATTACTTTCCATCCATTTTTACGAATTTGATAAGTACGAGAGAAGTCACATTTTCACAATTAAACACAAAATAACGAAATGACATACAAGACAAAATTTCGTTGTCAACACTTTTCACAGCTGTTCTATAATATGCCGATATTATAAGCGGTAAGAATTGATCAATCACTGTCAAGTATTTTCTTCACATTAGACTGTAATTGATCAAGTCTTTCTGCTTACGATATCGGTATACATTCTGTGGAATTCTTACAGTTTACGACTTACCAATATATAACGTATTGTAGAACAGGACTTACTAATTGTTAGTACGATAAAGTTCTAATTCCTACCGCGATATAATGTTGTTAACGCGGAGTTTTTGATTAAATAGTCACAATAGTCTTATAAAATTAAAAAAAACTCATGAAACATTTATCTACATTATACCTGCCGATTTCATAATTATTTCTATAAACATTGTTTGTTGAATATTTATTTTTAATTTTATATATTTTCACTTTAAATAAAAATGAAGGAAAGAGTTGGATTATTTCAAATGATTGTAATTCTTTTTCTATACAGAATAGAAAAAAAATTCTTTGAAGATTTTTCACTTTTGACATGAATATTTAAGAAAAAAAATAGAATAGATTGATATCTGTAAAAAAATTTAATTATTCATGATGATTCTAACGTCCATGAAATTTTTCTTGCGATGGAGCAATATATTAATCCTTGATAATGGCCCTGAGACTTCTTTTACCATTTACATTTTTTTAGAGAAGGGAGCTAGACAGGCAGATTTGTTGATTTTACGAGATGTTACTTTGGACGTTATAGACTCATGTATTTTCACTCGGAAGGTCAAGCCCATTTCGCAATTTATGATTCTTGTTAGAATAATACATTATTACAATTAATATAATTGTAATAATATATTATTACACATTTTACGTATAATGTAACATGAGGATCAGATGAGAATAATTTGATGAATCAGAATAATGAGGAATAATCATATTTATTAAATACATATTGAAATATGCACATACCAAACATACATAAAAGAGAGTTAATAAATAGACTATCCTTTTTTCGAACTACTGACAATTTTTTTATTCAAAGATCTGATTATAGATCATTAGACTATATATTATAGATATAGACATAGATTATTAGACCATAGATCTACAGTGAACTTTGAAAGAATATATCTACATTCAAATCAAACGTTGCTAACGTTTTATTTCGCAATGCTAAATGGTTCTTTCGTTGTGTTCTTATTAAATTAAAATCGATAAATATTAAATAAAAAATTTATCTATAAAATAAAAAAATTAAAAAATTAATAAATAGGTATTAGCATTGCTAGACGTAAAAATAATTAAATTAAATTCTTTGCAATTTTGAAACCGCCTTAATTTTGAAAATTACTTTAAGTTCTTTTTTTAGAACATTAGAGTCTAATTAATTTTTAAAATACGTAAAAATTGTTATCATAAAAAGTTATTATTACAAAAATACATTTTGTAATGTCGATAAATCTTAAGGATTATTATATAATGATGTGAGTAATTTATTTAGAAAAAGACTCGATAAAAATAAATATTTATTAATTTGTACAATAATACGTCAGCTTACTTTTTTAAGCAACATTATGAAACAGTCATGAATACATTAAAACATATTGTATTAAACAAATTATAATAAACAATCGGAAATAAAAAACAAGACAACCGAAGATTCAAACATTAGATTATTTCTCGACAAAAATATGAAATCCGATCTTTTTATTGCCAGCCACATGCATTACATCATCTCATTGTATATTCAGCAGAATTCACAAATTAAACTGAGCACTGAGTTGAAAATATCTTTTACATTTCAATATACCTTTACGCATTTCGGCACATATCACGTCACGAATATTTGATATTAAAAAAAAAAAATGTTACGTGATAAGATTTTGCATGTGACTAGATGGTGCTGCCAGCTGGATTTCAAATCGAGCTAAGTGGAGTGTGAGGTATAGGAAAAAAAAATATTTGAGGTAAAATTTATGACAATTCAATTTAAATACGTATTTGTGAGAAAACTTTCAAAAGTTCGGATTTAGGCTCAGTTTGATAAGTGGCTTCTACTTTATATCTGTTTACGTTGTTACCAGTATTCGCTGTGACACATTTATACAAGCGTTTATTATAATGTAGGTGTATCGAACAGCCAGATATAGTTTCTTGTCATCTCACTATAAGAAATATTCAAAGAAGAAATCATCCCAAGGATAATTATTTCAAAGAACATAATGAAAAAGACGTCAATTTTTCTTGTTCTGATCGCCATCATAATCGGCCTGTTCCAATTGTACCTACCAAATAAGTACAGCAATCTTTATGGCAACGATACAAGAGGATCTAGATTAATGAATGTGCTAAGGCTGGGTAGAGGAATCCTGGACTTCTGGAAACAGAGTCAACGTTACATAACCGAACAAGTACCGGACGTAACACCGAAATTCGGAGAAACGTTTGATTTTATAGTGATTGGAGCTGGTGTAGCCGGCGCGACTATAGCCGCGAGATTGAGCGAGATTCCTCAGGTTAAAGTGCTACTGATCGAAGATGGAACTCACGAAAGCTTATACATGGATATCCCGATAATTAGTGGTTTACTGCAACTGACTAACATCAATCGAAAATATCGAACCAAGCCATCCAATAAATACTGTCTAGGCATGGAAGACAATAGTTGCGCTTACGCAACAGGAAAAATAGCTGGCGGAGGTAGCGTACTGAATTATATGATCGCTACCAGGGGAGGCGCTGAAAATTACGATCGCTGGGCCAAGATGGGAAACGAGGGCTGGGCATATAAAAACATTCTGAAGTATTTTAAAAAGTTGGAAACAATAGATATCCCAGAATTAAAATCGGATATTGCCTATCATGGTACTGATGGACCAGTACATATCACCCAACCAGTATTTCACACGCGGATGGCAGAAGCATTTATGGAAGCTGGTAAGGAGATGGGATATCCATTAATAGATTACAATGGGAAGAACGAAATAGGATTCTCATATCTGCAGGCCACAATCGCAAACGGCACTCGCATGAGCAGCAACAGGGCGTATCTGAATCCTGTGCGTGATCGCAAAAATCTTCGCGTAACTTTAGAGAGCAGGGTGACAAAAATGCTGATAGATTCTAGTACAAAACGAACAATCGGTGCAGAGTTCGTCAAATATGATCAAACTATACGTGTGTTTGCGAACAAAGAAGTGATTCTGTGTGCAGGTGCCATTGGATCACCTCAACTGTTAATGTTATCCGGCATCGGACCAGTGAAACATCTTACCAAATTAGGAATAGACGTCGTTCAAGATGCGCCAGTCGGCGAAAATCTTATGGACCACCCAACCTTCTATGGATTAACGTGGACAATAAACACATCAATAAGTTTACAATTAGTCGAACAAATGAACCCTATTAATCCATATATAACGGATTTTTTATTAGAGCGAACGGGACCGCTGACAATTCCAGGGGGTATTGAGGCCCTCGGTTTTATGAATACAAAATATCCAGAAAAGCATAACGGTCTACCGGACATTGAATTACTGTTAGGTGGTGGTACATTTAAAGAAGATGTTTTTCCGAATATATTAATGCTAAAAAATTCTATACGTCAGGAATGGAGCAAATACGATGGCACAAATGGATACTGCATCGGAGTAGTATTGTCAAAACCAAAAAGTCGTGGTCGAATAACGTTATTGGCCAATGACGTTAATGCTAAACCAGAGATTGTGCTGAATTATTTCGACGATTCAGACGATATGAAAACGATGATTGCTGGCATTAGAACTGCGATACGTCTTGGTCAGACAAGACCGATGCAGGCACTTGATTCTCAGTTGTTAAACATTACTTATACTGAATGCAACAATCACGAATATGATTCGGATGCTTATTGGGAATGTGCGATAAGAACAATGACTTCCACAATTTATCATTTTTCTGGAACTTGCAAAATGGGAGCGAAGGGAGATCCAACCGCTGTAGTCGATCCTAAATTAAAGGTATTTCCTGGAAAAATTACTAAAGTATTCACAAGAAATAATAGGTATTCTAATGTGCAATTATATATTTTGATTTCTGAGTTCATATACAATATATTGCAGGTGATCGGTATTCAAGGATTACGTGTAGTAGATGCATCCATCATGCCAGAAATTACATCAGGGCACATAAGTATACCTATTTATATGATCGCCGAGAAAGCGGCGGATATGATCAAGAAAGAATGGGGTTACATGAAAAAGTAACGAGAAGATTACTTTTCATAAAGTAATAATACTATTTTGTTACTTTATTTACTTTTCGCTTACTTTATTCATTTTTGTAACGAGTTTTTATTATTTCCACAATTATAAAGTGATAGTAAAAAAGGAAAGAAAAAATGTAATTTGTAACAAACAAATAAAAAATTATATTATTAGTGAACAAGCACTCACATAGAAACGTCTTGAATTCTAATTGAACTTCAATGCTGTTTTATTTCTGCAATTCAAATTATTTGTATTACGTTTAATTTATATCTTGCATAATCAACGTCACGTAATAAGTGTTCCTTTATAACTTGATAAATGTAAAGTTTAATAACTATGAGAACAATATTATTAATTAAAAACAAATTAAATTATTAATTAATTTGACGGGACAGTTATATACGATTATAATAAAATAAGCTCCATATTATGCAATATAAAGTAAGAATTTTTGTATTATACAATATGAAATAAGTATTTCTTCAAAATTCATTAATTACCTTCAGAAAAATTTATTCTTGTAAATAAAATAATCTGTGTTTATTCAAAAGAATATGATATGCTGATTTATAATATTGCAGTATTGCAATATAAAACATACGTATTAGATGTTAAACAAATTTTTTTAACAGAAAAATATCTACACACTATATCTATGTAAATATAATCTTTAAAGATTTTGGATTATACTATATCATTCTGTTATCTGTTTCACACTATTTATTGGCGCTTATCTTATACAAAAAATATACAATTACATTGTTGAATACAATAATTATAATTTTTGATGCAAAATGGGTAGTAATATCAGTTTTTAAAATTATTCTTAATAACTTTATCAAATAAAATTTTTTTTTTTAATTAAATGATGACTTTTTCATCCCATCACTGCAAGCATGTATTACATTACGTCATATAAATCAAAGTCCACATTCTAAAATTGAATCTATAATTCTTATGAATTTTTCATATTAAATAGTTCATTTTACAATATTTTAAAAAATAAGTGTTCTGTTATCATATAAAATAAATGCAAGTAATAAATTCATCATTGGATGACCCTCCAAGATGGGATAAAAATTGATTAATGTAGATACAATCTATATATGACCGAACCACACTATGAAATACTCACAGAATGCTAACAAAAGCACAAGATTTCGCTCAATAGAAATTAAAAAGCATATTCTTTTGAGAACGCCAATGGACTTTGAAAATCCGATACAAAGACCAATTCGCAACGATGCGATAAATTATATACAATAGTCACAACAAATTAATAATTTAGAAGATTTAATAATGCAATATTATTAATAATAATATAAGATATTAAATAAAAAACTTGCAAAACATTCCTACCAAATATTTTTTTGTCTTAATTTGTATCATAAATATGTATGTATATATAATACATATATGTATACGATGATAAGACGGAATGTCTGTTACGGCATGGACAAGATATTAGTCTACAAAAACACATTTAAAAAAAAACTAAAAACATCCAATTAAATTTCAAATTAACATTCTACTACAGCAGCACGTTAACTGTTATATAAGGTATGAAGTTCAAAGTAGAAACCAGTATTCATGTTGAGCATTTAGATATTTCTTATATTATTGCATTTTATTCCAGATATTCAAAAGTTAATATTACAATTAAAATATGTTGAATAAGATTTGGAGTCTTCTTCACGTTCTCAGTATCGGTGCCATAATAAACTTGCTACATGGGCAGCCGTATTACAACAATCTTGACGGTAATGATAATAGCGGATCAAACTTGGTAAATCAGTTACTAAAATTCGCTAATGGAATTGAGAACTTCTACAAGCAGTACCAACATTACTTAGATCAAGAAATACCGGACATGACACCGCAATTCGGAGAAACGTATGATTTTATAGTGATCGGTGCTGGTACGGCCGGCGCAGTGATAGCCGCGAGACTAAGTGAGATTTCACAACTGAAAGTATTATTGATCGAAGCTGGTTCCCATGAAAACCTCTTTGTGGATACACCAATATTTGCTTTTTGGCTGCAGATGTTGAATGACATCCAATGGAAATACCAAACCAAGTCGTCTAATAAATATTGCCGTGGCATGAAAAACAATAGTTGTCCTTATCCAAGAGGAAAAATAGTCGGCGGCAGCAGTGTGTTAAATTTTATGATAGCTACTAGAGGCGGTGTTGAAGATTATGATCGATGGGCTGCGATGGGAAACGATGGCTGGGCATACAAGGACGTTCTTAAATATTTTAAAAAGTTGGAAACAATTGATATCCCGGGATTGACGTCGGATATTGATTATCATGGTACCGACGGACCAGTACATATTACTTATCCGATATTTCGTACCCCGTTGGCAAGGGCTTATCTAGAAGCAGGAAAAGAGCTACGATATCCGGTAATAGATTACAATGGGGAAAACGTAATAGGATTTTCTTATCCGCAAACTACTATCATGAACGGTACGCGCATGAGTAGCAATAGAGCGTATCTGCATCCAACGAACAATCGTAAAAATCTTCATATGACTCTTCAGAGCACGGTGACAAAAGTACTAATCGAACCTAGCACGAATCAAGCAATCGGCGTAGAGTTCGTTAAGTACAATCAAACTATACGTGTGTTCGCGAACAAAGAAGTGATTCTATGTGCAGGTGCTATTGGATCACCGCAATTGTTGATGCTATCCGGTATTGGACCAGCAAAACACCTAACTGAATTGAATATTAACGTCATCCACAACGCACCAGTTGGTGAGAACCTTATGGACCATCCAGCCTTTTTTGGATTGACGTGGACAATAAATAGTTCAATAGATATACAAGTACTTAATATGATGAACCCCATTAATTCATACGTGACAGAATATTTAATAAATCGGACCGGACCATTTACGATTCCGGGAACAATTGAGGCTCTCGGTTTTGTCAACACAGAAAATCCAGAAAAACATAACGATTTACCAGATATCGAATTACTTTTTCTCAGTGCAACAATGAAAGATATATTTTCACCAATGCTATTCAATTTGAAGAACTCAGTACATCAGGAATGGCTCAAGTACCGTAACATCAATGGCTGGACCGTTGTACCAATATTGTTGAAGCCAAAAAGTCGTGGTAGATTAACGTTGTTAGCTAATGACGTTAATATTAAACCAGAAATCGTACCGAACTATTTTGATAATCCAGATGACGTCAGGACAATGATAGCCGGCATTAGAACTGCGTTAACAGTTGGTCGAACAAAGGCAATGCGTGCGTTCGATTCTCAATTATTAAATATTACTTACATGGAATGCAAAAACCACAAGTATGATTCCGATGCTTATTGGGAATGCATGATAAGGCTGTTATCTTCCACACTCTATCACGCTTCCGGCACTTGTAAAATGGGATCTCGTGAAGATCCGACTGCAGTCGTCGATCCCAAATTAAAGGTATTTTTTTAAGGAAACGCACAAGAATATTTAAGCAAAATATAATAAATAGTATGACATATGTTTTTATTAGTTAATTCATATATAGTATTTTGTATAGGTAATCGGTGTTCAGGGATTACGAGTAGTAGATGCATCTATCATGCCCGAAATTATATCAGCGCATACAAATATACCTGTTTATATGATTGCCGAGAAAGCCGCAGATTTGATCAAAGAAGAATGGGGTTACTTGGAAAAATAGCAATAGTAATAAGCTTTTATGAGAGAAATAATACATTATTTTATTATATTTTTAATAACCTACCAAATAGAGAATTTTGCTCTGGTGACCTTGACGTATGTTGTCAACGTTATGACCCTGAGTAATCTTCAGAAAGTTATCGCTCATCCTTTGTTAAAACGATATTAACAAAAAAAGATAACAAAAAGAAACTTAATGGAGGGAAAAGTCGAAGCGGATAGTATGGGCGCAGGCCTGGAGGGGCGGCCCCTCCTCGCGCCTATCACACAACTAATATCTATTGTAGAAATAGAAATCAATTCTGTAATGATGTGCCGTATTAAAACAACATATTAATGCTTTATCTTATCTTGCGTAAGGGTCTCGCTAATCTTTTTGGTATTTATTATATTTAGTGTATTGTAGATTTATTCATTTACTAAGGCGAAAATTTAATATACCTTATCCTACCTTGCTTAGGGGTCTGTCAGTGGGCATGCAAAGTATCGGAAAATCATAATCCCGTAACCGTAAATTAAGAACTGAAACAATGTCCTGAAATGTCATAATACCGAAAACTAACAATAAGAACAGAGACAATTTCCCAAAATTTTATAAAACCAAAATGTCATAATACAGAAAACTAGAAACTGAGACAATGTCCCAAAAAGACATAATACCAAAATCGAGAAACTGAGACAATATCTCGAAAAGTTATAATTGCAAAAATTAATTCATCAATATAATATCGTAAATTTTAAATTTCTTAAAATGTTGTTTTGAAATTGTACAAGTAAATCGCTATATCACACGATGTAAGAATAATTCTCTTGTAGAAAAACTATCAGTCGATGTATAGATTATGTATATCTTATTAAATAATACTAAATTGTAAATATTATTATATTCTTTTATATTAAAAGATTATAAATTACACACACACACGCACACGCACACGCACACGCACGCACACGCACACGCATGCACACACATACACACACACACACACACACACACACGATATCTAGAAGAATTTACTATGCACGCTAGTACGTGAAATGCATATCTTTATTTTATTGGGAAGATAATAATTTTTATAATTATTTCTTTAATATAATATGACAATCTAATGTGATTACCTAACAAACTGTTAAATTATTATATATTAGAAGAACGTCAGAAGAAATGTTAAAAAATATACGAATAAAATATACACATGGAACACGAAACAATAAAACACCAATATAAAAAAATATAATATTCACAATTTAAAAATTATTTAATAAGATATACATAAAATCTATACATCGATTGTTCCTTTTTCTACAAGAGAATTATTCTTAAATCGTGATGTAGTGATTTACTTGCACAATTTTAAAACAATATTTTAAGAAATTTATATCTTTTTATTATTATTTTAATGTATTAAGTTTTGCAATTATAACTTTTCGGGATATTGTCTCAGTTTTCGGTGTTATAACATTTCGAGCGATTGTCTTATAATTAATTCTTATTATTCGGTATTCTGACGTTTCGGGATATTATCTCAGTTCTTAGTTTTCGGTACTTTTTTTTCGATACATTGCATGCATGTCCATCGGCCTGTCTAATCTTTCTGCTACTATTTTTAGTATATTGTAGACACATCCATTTAGTAAGGAGAAAATTTAATAGATATACTTATAAGTATTTTTTCATTATTTTTGCGAAACGACGTCTTTAATTGTACTGTTCCTCATTGAGTGTTTATTATTAATAATTTTTTAACAAAGGACAAGCGACGGCTATTACAATTTTTTGAAAATCATTCAGAGTCATAATCTTAACAATATATGTCAAAGTTAAGCTCATCGAAGCGGGGTCCCCTATTCGGCAGTTTTATCTCTATTTCAACATGACATTTTCCAATAGCTTCACTTTTTTTAACCTACGTTATGCATGTAACATCTAGTAAAATTTATTATATTACGACATAGAGGGAATACTAGCATATAAAACTAGATATAAAGAGAAACAAAAATATTCCAAATAAGTTTTTACAAATCTCGACGATGGTCACGTGTTACAGTAACTGCTATGAAAGATATCGATTGAAAAATACAAGACAGATATCAGGGTTGGATAAGTTAGTTTTATTCTAACGACACAGTTATATGTAATTATTAACATAAGCTTCATATTATGCCATATGAAGTAAGCAATTTTGTATTATGCAACACAAAATAAATATTTAAAAAAAAAATCATTAATTACCATTAGAAAAATTTATTTTTGTAAATAGAATAATCTTATTTATTTTATTAACTAAAAAAATATAATATGCTGATTTATAATACTGCAATATAAAAACTTCGTACTAAATATTCAAAAAAGATTTTTACGTCATATGAATCAAAGTCCACATTCTAAAATTGAATTTCAACTAAATTAAGCTTCAAATTATGAATTTTTCATGTTATATAGTTCAATTTACAATATTTTAAGAAATAATTATTTTGCCGTCATATAAAAAAATGCAAGTAATAAATTCATTATTGGATGACCCTGCAAGATGGAATAGAAATAGGTCAATATATAGGTAGATATAATCTATACATGACTATGGAATGCTAACAAAAGCTCAAGATTTCGCTCAATAAAAATTAAAAGGTATTCTTTTGAGAACGCAGTATGTCATTTAATTGAAAGTCCGACAAAGACCAATTCGCCAACAATGTTCCACGAGGTAAATTATACATAATAGTCACAACAATGACTTAGAAAACTTAATGATGTAAGATTTAGAGGTGTGCAAATAATTCGAATTCGAATCAAATCAAATCACAGTAGATTTGATTCGAGGTTGTTTTCGAATCTACAAGATTCGAAAACAAATATTTCGAGAATTTCGAATCAACAATTGTTCGATTTTGAATCCATCGCCTATTTTATTTGTTTCATTTGCATTTCCCGCGCGACCAATTATTCTTATCTAATAAATAAGTATTTTTGATATATGTAATGTATTCATATAGATTAATAAAATATTCGAAAGCATTGTAACTATTCGTGTATACACATATTATTAATATTTTCAAGTTTAAAATGTCACATAAGATCATGA
>NW_012027685.1:94098-100083 GCF_000956235.1 Wasmannia auropunctata
CGTGTGCTCTTCCGATCTATATTCACTGCAAGTACTGAAAATCTATAACATACGTTACGTGCACTATTTTCAATACTTTTAGTGCAGATTTTCAGCACTGGCAGTGAATATCGGAACTCACAATCAGCCATAGATAAATGTTCTAAGTTTTAGCACTATGTTTACAATAAATGTTCAAAACTACATTCATATTTGATATTGATTTGTTAGATCTAACTCTGTTAGTTTGTCAGATAAAAAGGGATGGCCACTTATACAAGGACACCTTAAATATAGGCGCGCGCGTACACACACACGTAATGTCAAAATTCTTCCCTCCTCCCAACACACAAAAATACTGGAAAGAATCTTATGAGATGCATAAATCATCAGTATTATTAAATTGATTATCAATTTAATATTGTGATATTACTATTCTCAATTGAGAACAGCGTCGAGACCAAAAATCTCGATTCAGTTCTCAGTTAAACCAGTTTGTAGAACTAAAAAAATGTACATAAGATTACATGAACTTTTAATGAGCACCAAGATCCTGTTATGACCGTCGTTGACCGATCTCATAAATCTAATAAGATTCCTTTGGTTATTTTGCGTATAAAAATATTAAGGCAGAATTGTAAAAATCAATAGTTTATGAGATATTTTATATTTTATTTTGACACATTTTGATATAAAGTATAAAATATGTCGTAAACTACTCATTTTTTGGCAATAGTACCTTTTTTGTGCACAGAATAATGAGATAAATCACTTGGTGTAAAGAAAATACATAGTTGTTTTTCAAAAGACTTATGCAATTTGCAAAATACAACTATGTATCATTTTTAAACACTTACCGAATTGTTCAAATAAATAACATTTTTATTATTAAATAAGAGCTGTTTTTAAAAAGTCATTAATCAAAAAAAAGTAAAATTCTGAAAATGAGATAAATATAATCTAAGTTTTTTAATTAATTTTTTTAATTAATTTATAAAAAAATGTAACAAAAGACATGGTTTATATTATTGCATTGCAGTATAAGAAATATACATATTACTCGAAGAATAATTTTATAAATACAAAAACTGGTATTACAGTTTAAACCTAAATACATCCTTTATCGATTTCGCATTATACATTGTGTTATTTATTTCGAGTTATCAAAATATCTCTTAAAAAATATATGGTAAGTACATTACAATACTATTTAAAAAAATAACAGTAATAATATATAATTTTTTGCAGAAAACTGTTTCAATAATTTTAATTATATTAAATTATTTGTATCACCGAAAAAAATAATGTATTTTATTTATGAGTTAAATGGCAATAAAAATTTTTTTTATCTTATCATTATAGGTACTGTATCTTATCATTTTATATAATCATTATAGGCATTGTAAAACATATGTATTAAGGAAGTCCTCATTCTAAGACTAAATCTCAAGTTTCAGTTTTAAATTATGAATTATTTATGCAAATTCAGTCGTATAAGCAATGCCTCATAAGAAATGGGTATTTCATCATTATATAACATCCTAGCAATAAGATCACATGTCTTATTGGATCTCGTAATTTGGAAATTGATCTACGTAGAACATAATTTATATGATTCAAACAAAAGATCACAGAAAATACTCATAATAGAAATTAAAAGGCATATTCTCAAGAGAATTCAGTTTGTCATGATAAAAGTCCAATACGAAAGCCAATTTAACAACGATGATCCAAGCGGTATAAATTATACACAATATTCGATTCATAATTGAGAATATCCAATGATGCAAGAGTAGATATTAAGATGCATTGCCTAAAAAATTTAAGAAAAAAAAACTTCTATCACACATGAGATTTCCTAACAGCCGCATATGTTTTTAAGCTACGTCATGCATGTGACACCAAGACAAATGCGTATTACGACATGGAGGGGACACTAGCTTATAAAACTACGTATAAAGAGAACCTAAAACTCTCCAGTTAAGTTTTTATAAATTTCAACGGTGATCGCGCATACAGTGACTGCTATAAAAGATTAAAAGGTATGAATTGAAAAAAAAAAAAAATATATATATATATATAAATCATTAAGATATATTTCCTACCATTGCATTTTATTCCAGATATTAAGAAGTCGATTATTATTTAAATATGTTGAAGAACATTCGGAATCTCCTTCACATTCTCAGCATAGGTGTCGCGCTCAGAGTGTTACGTGGGCATCCGTACTATAACATATCTTATGGCATTGATAATAGTCAATCAAAGTTGTCAAAATTATTAGGGCTAGGTATTGGAGTCGTGGACATCATCAAGCAAAATCAACATTACATAGATCAGGAAGTACCAGACATGACACCGCAGTTCGGAGAAGCATATGATTTTATAGTAATCGGTGCTGGTACGGCAGGCGCAACCATAGCCGCGAGACTGAGCGAGGTTTCTCAATTGAAGATACTACTGATCGAAGCTGGTTTCCACGAGAGCCTATTCATGGGCATTCCTCTGATCGCGCCCATTCTATCTTTAAATAATAACATTAATTGGAAATACAAAACTAAGCCATCCAACAAGTACTGTCGCGGCATGAAAGACAACAGTTGCTCTTATCCAAGAGGAAAAATAGTCGGTGGCAGCAGTGTGTTAAATTTTATGCTAGCTACTAGAGGTGGCGTCGAAGATTATGATCGATGGGCTGCAATGGGAAATGATGGGTGGGCATACAAGGACGTTCTTAAATATTTTAAAAAATTGGAAACAATGGATATCCCGGAGCTAAAATCGGACATTACCTATCATGGTACCGATGGACCAATACATATTAATTATCCGCTATTTCGTACCCCGTTGGCAGAAGCCTATCTAGAAGCAGGCAAGGAGCTGCGATATCCAACAGTAGATCCCAATGGGAAAAACTTAATAGGATTCTCATACGTGCAAGCTACGATTATGAATGGTACTCGTGTGAGTAGCAATAGAGCGTATTTGCATCCCGTGCACAGTCGTAAAAATCTTCATATGACTCTTCAGAGCACAGTGACAAAAGTAATAATAGATTCTAACACAAATCAAGCAATCGGCGTAGAGTTCGTTAAGTATGATCAAACTATACGTGTGTTTGCGAAGAAAGAAGTGATTCTATGTGCAGGTGCTATTGGATCACCGCAATTGTTGATGCTATCCGGCATCGGTCCAGCGAAACATCTCACTGAACTAGGTATAGATGTTCTCCAAAATGCGCCAGTCGGTGAGAACCTCATGGATCATGTAACTTTTTATGGAATGACATGGACAATAAACGCATCGATAGGTTTCAATTTTATTGATTTAAAACAAATTAAATCATATATAACAGAATTTTTGATAAAAAGGTCGGGACCGTTAACAGTTCCGAGCGGTATTGAGGCCTTCGGTTTTATTAACACGAAACATCCTGAGAAACGTAGCAGTCTACCGGACATCGAACTAGTATTTAGTGCCGGTACATTTAAAGAAGACTTTACATTTCCAAGAATATTAGGTTTAAAAGACGCAATAATTCGTAAATGGAATAAATACGCTGGCACTTACGGCTGGTCAGTTGGATCAATATTATTAAAACCAAAAAGTCGCGGTAAGATAACGTTACTGGCTAACGATGTTAATGTTAAACCAGAGATCGCGCCAAATTATTTCGATGATCCTGACGATGTCGCGACGATGATCGCTGGGATTAGAACTGCGTTAAGAATTGGTCAAACAAAGACGATGCAGGCATTCGATTCTCAATTATTAAACTTTACTTACGTGGAATGCAAAAACTACGAGTATGATTCCGATGTTTACTGGGAATGCATGATAAGGCTATTATCTTCCACACTCTTTCACGCTTGCGGCACATGTAAAATGGGACCTCGTGGAGATCCAACTGCTGTCGTCGATCCCAGATTAAAGGTACTTCCTTGATAAAACGCGCTAGCCAGTATTTATACGATATATAATAAGCAGTATGACATGTGTTTTGTACGATGTATAATAAGCAATATGACAGTGTGACATGTGAGTTCATATACAATGTTTTGCAGGTAATCGGTATTCAAGGATTACGAGTTGCAGATGCGTCCATCATGCCTGAAATTGTATCGGCGCACACAGCGATACCTGTTTTTATGATTGCCGAAAAAGCGGCAGATATAATAAAAGAAGAATGGGGTTACTTATAAGAGTCTCGACGGTAACAACTTTCTATTAAATAATTACTTCGGTTTATTATATTTCTTCTTGCATTTTATAATTGTCGATACGCTGAAAATTACGACAATGTTGATCTCTCTTCGAAATTCATTTATAACTTCAAATCAATAGAGATACGTGTGTAAATGTAATCAAATTGGAATATGTAAAATGTTAATTAAATTATATATGTAACGCATTTTAAAAAATTACAAAATAAAATGTTTTATTACGAATATCAAATTTTGAAATGAACTTTAAAATTGTAAACAATAAAAGATAAATATTAAAGTTTACATCTTATTGATAAAGCCAGATTGTAAATATTATCAAAGTCATTATTAACATTTATTAGGTAATAAAATCTCTTTATTACAAAATATGACTTATTAAATTACAATATTTTAAGTTTTGTTCGACTATAAAAAGTGACTCTTAAATAGTTTTATAAAGTAATTGTGTTATAATTTCTAACATACTCCAATACATTAATTTTTTTTGTAATTAAAAAAATGGCTTCTTTTGCGATATTTGATATTTTTTTATAAAGAAGGTTAATGTTATCTTGAAATTTCGATCAGGAGTCATGAATGTTCATCCCCTACAAAATGCATTTTTTTTATTTCAATATCTTACTTTTTAGCCATGTTATGAACGATTAAAGATAAGAGCTATTTTAAATATGGGGACTCCGGCAGCGTAATATGTGTATGCGAATTAATTTCTTAGGGTCACCTTTTGAAAACTGTATTTATTGAATTGAGGATTATAAAAGGGGACAATAGAGCAAAGAATGATAATAAAATGAGTAATTAATGAATAAATTAAAAGATCGCATAGTATATAAAATGGGATAATTTTTTGTACAGTTAATATAATTAATAATAAATTTCATTGGAGGAATTTAGCAATTAGTGGGGATCAAAAGTGAAATAGAGCGATTCGTAATTTAAAAATAAGAAAAGTGTTTTAATACATATGGCGCTGCCCATATTCAAAATAGCTCCTATCTTTAATCGTCCATAACATGGCTAAAAAGTAAAGTATTGAGGTAAAAAAAATGTATTTTATAAGAAATGAACAATACGTTCATGACACCTGATCGAAATTTCAAGATAACGTTAACCTTCTTTATAAAACAAATGTCCAATATCGCAAAAAAGCCATTTTTAAGTATTAAACCTCAATTATCTTAGAAATCTGACGTACTAGAATTTCTTCGCTTGCGGCATTGTTTTCAGCATTTAAAAATTTATAAGACACGTAGTCCGTCCAAGTAATTTTTTGCTGTAAACTAGTGTTATTAATGCGGTAGACTCCCACATCTATAAGATATATGTTTCCATTTTAATGGAATCATTTAGATATGTTGTATATGAGGCATTATTAAGGAAAATGTATCAAGAAATTATGTAATTTGCAACTTTTTTAAAAATCAACTATGTATTTTTTAATAAATTTATCTTATTATATTCTATGCAAAAATAATAATTAATAAATATAGTACCAGAAAATTAATAATTTACGAGATATTTTATATTTCATGTCAAAATGTGCCACAATAAAATATCTTGCAAATTATTAATTTTTTAAATTTAAATTTAAAAAAATTTTTTTAAATTTATCTCATTATATTCTATGCAAAAACAATAAATATAGTTACCAAAAAATTAATAATTTACGAGATATTTTATATTTCATGCCAAAATGTGCCACAATAAAATATCTTGCAAATTATTAATTTTTTTATAACTTCAGCATAATTCTAGCCTAACTCTAATCGGTATTTGCAAA
>NW_012027686.1:0-2041 GCF_000956235.1 Wasmannia auropunctata
ACGTGTGCTCTTCAAATCTTGCTATTAACATTTTCGACTCAGTTTTTCATGAGGAATACGTAGATGGCGGCTCCTCCGGGTGATCTGGATCACCCTGTATACAGACAAATGGAGGTGTGAATTAAGCAATCATTATCATCACCTGATACACTTTGAATAATGTCAACCCTATCGTAACTTTGAACTCATAATTGAAAAAGTTAACAGAAGAGAGTTTTATTATACTATTTTGGAAATGTCTCGGTGTTAGCTATAAAAATTTACTATCAAAAGTAAGGCATTCCATTTAAGAAATATAAAAGAAATATAAAAATAGAAAATATATTTAATTTTACTTTTGATAAAGTTTTATACCATATTATATAAGCAAAAAATTAAATACTACTTGCTAAACACTATACTAATCATTTAGTTAAAAAATAGGAACATCGGAAAACTTTAAACTAATTTAAGTTGTTTTTAAACTAATCTTCAAAATATCTTCTAAATATGATTTATTATAACAGATTAAGTTGGACTTGGTTAGATGGCGTGAGAGTGAGTGGTAGCGTGTGTGAGAGTGAACCTTTAGAATAAGCGGAAATAGTGATAAGAAGCGAGAAAGATGATAGGAGAAGGTGTGAAGAGGAGTGGATTATGGCGAAGGTCAAGGGTAATTGAAGGGAAGACAGGAAGTGAAGGTGGTGAGGCGTGGGAGAGTGATTTGTGGGGGACGTGTAGTAAGTAGGTTATGGCGGACAAAGATTTGGCGGGAAGCGGAAGTATAGGCAAGATGGGTAGAGGGAAGGTAGTCGGTAAGGTAGAAAGTAGACAGAGAAGGCTAACATCGGAGGAAGGATTAAGAGTGACATTTAGTGGACAGGTGGAGTTTGATAAATTAAAGGAGTTGATAAAAGAGGTAGGTGAGGAATTGAAGGTATTAAAAGAGGAAAGGAAGATATGGAAAGAGGAAATGGAGGAATATAGGAAGAGGGAAAGGGAATGGGATATAAAAAGAAGTAATTTAAAGAAAAGGATTACAGAACTTGAAAAATGGAAGAAAGAAAAGGAAAAATGGATAGCGGAGAGGGAGGAGGAAGAAAGCGTGAGCTGTGAGAGTAGAGATGGCAAAAGTGTAAGAAGTATAAGAAGCATAGGGTCGGTTAGTTCGGGATCAAGGGGGAGTGAAGATAGGTTAAGTGTGAGAGAGGTGGAAAGGCTGAAGAGATTCGTGTCGGTTAAAGAGAGAGAGGAAAGGCGAAATAATGTAATAATAAGAGGGGTGAAAATTAAAAGAGAAATAGAAGGAGATAGGAAGAAATGTGCGGAGTGGATAAAAAGTTAGTTTAAGGAAAAGCTGGGGGTAGAAGGGGAGGTAGTGTTCTGTAGACAGAGTGGGACGGTACTATTAGTAAAGCTGGAGAGTGATGAAATAAAAAGAGGTGATGAGGAATAAGAGTAAATTGAAAGAAGAAAGTATATATATTGAAAATGATTTGAGCTGGGAGGAAAGGACAACACAAGTAAAGATTAACAGATGGGTGAGAAAACAAAAAGGTAAAGGAATAGATTTAAAGGTTGGGTATGGAAGAGTGAGGGTGGGTAACGTTTGGTGGACATGGGAGAAGTTAGAGAGAGAGGAAGAGGAAAGGGAGAATAAGAGAAGAAAAGGAAGGGAAGGAAGGAGGGGCGGGGAATGTTAGAGAGGAGTTAGAGAACCATTTTGCGTAGGCCAAGAAGGGTATCCGGGAGGTGACGGGGGAGAGGGAGGAAAGAGGAAAAGGGGGAGGAAAGGAATAAGGAAAAGGAAAAGTAAGGTTAAGGAAAAGAAAAAGGGTTAAGGTACAAAGAAGGTAATTTTCTGGAATGTGGCAGGAGTTTCTAATAAAGGGGTGGATTTTTGGAAGTATGTAGGGGAATTTGACTTTGTTAGTTTAAGTGAGACATGGGTAGAGGAGAAGAGCTGGGAAAATATGAAAGAGAGGTTGCCAGAGTCACACGAGTGGATTTGTAGTTATGCCGAAAGGGTCAAGGACAGAGGAAGAGCAAAGGGAGGTTTTAT
>NW_012027686.1:3605-5986 GCF_000956235.1 Wasmannia auropunctata
GATATATAATTATGAGGGAACTAGGTATGGAAAAGTTGAGACTAAGCTGGGGTCTGAGGGCGGTGATATATGAAGGAAAAATCAGAGAAAGAGATAAAGATAGTTTGGTGTGGAATTGGTGGGAAAAGAGAAGTGAAAATGGGGAGGACAGGTACAGCAGGGAAATGGAGGAATATTATAATAGATATGGATGGAGTTCGAGGGAAATTGAGAGGATGAAAGAGGAGGAGGGTAATATAGAGAAAAGAATAATTGTAAAGGAAAGGGAGCTGCAAAGAGAAAGGGAAGAAAAAAAAATTGGACAGGCGACATATAATCAGAGATACAAGGAGGACAGAGAGGGACAGAGAGGAAAGGGCCAAGATATTTATGAAAGGTTAATTTAGGGAAGACGAAGGGGGGGAGAGGAGTAAAGGCATTCGCGAAATTGAGATGTGGAAACTTAGAGGAAGACAACAAGTATTAGTTGAATGAAACAGTTAGGGAGTGCGTATTTTGCGAAAAAGAGAAGGATAGACTGGAGCATTATGTGGAGGATTGCGAGGTAACAAGAGAGTGATTTATAGAACTAGGAGAGGATATGAAGGCGAGAATTAACATTCTACTAATTAGTAGAATGTTAGACGAAAACTTAGATGAGGGGAAAGCGGAAGTCTTGGAAAAATTGTGGAAGGCTAGAAACAGGGAATTAAAAAAGAGAAAAGAGAAAGAGAAAGAAATGAGAGATGACAAGAATACGGAGATAAATAATGATTAAAATCGAGGAAAGGGAGAGGTAGTTAAGACGGTAGATCTAAGTAATTGTGATAAAGAAGATAAAAGGCAGTAAAAAAACTGTGATGTAAATGTAATGGTTAAGTATACCAATGTATTTATAATTGTAATTAGGTGTAAGGATAAGTTAAGAGAGAAGCAGTATTTATTTGTAGGTATAGACGTAAGGGTCGAAAAGAGACAGACTAGGTTAAGGTATGGATGGATGAATGTGGTTAAGAACTTTTGTAAACCAAGTCCCTTCTTGGCATATGTAAAATGCTGAAGTAAATAAATTCTATTCTATATAACAGATTAAGTTATTTAATTTAAATAAAAATAATACTTCTTTATTTAGAATAATTAAAGAAATCAATTATTTAAAAAAAATACCATTCCACTTAAAAAAGTGGAGGGACCTCCATGTGACCTTAAAAGATCGATTTTTTTTTTGTAAAATTGATTTCATCGTTATTTATTCCTCTTCATGTCCTACAATTTTTGTCTGAAACATTTTCTCGTATCTCGCGTATTTTTCAAGATATTTGGATGTGTCAATGTAAATATCTCACCTTGTATACATGCACAGGGTGCTCCCGAGGTTAAATCCCCGAGGTTAAAATATTTAGAACCTCAAAACAAATAAAATTTTTCAGTGGAAATTTGCTCGCTTTGTTTAAGAGATATTGACTTCTTAAGTTACAAACTATAAGAATGAATAATGTCGAAATATCTCTTAGTTTTGTTTTAAAGATTAAAGTATATTGATAAGCTTTCGTTTGCACTGTTAATAAAGCTTCTTTCATTCGTAATAACTGAAAGAATCTTTCATTCTGAAAACAAAGAATGGCGAAAGAAAGCGTCGCTCTGCCCCACAAACTAAAATATTAATCGTTAAAGGTGATGACTGTTGAGGAAATCAGTCATATCGACAATATGTAGCGACATGAACATGTCTTGCAACCACATGCGCATGCTCCATAGCCATGCATAACAATTTTTGTTTTTATAAATGTGTATTTATTTAAAAAATATTCGTTATAAAACATATATTTGCACGTGGAAAATTATAAAATATAAAATGTAAGCTCACGTGGAACTTAATTTTGCGTTATAAAGTGTAGAGACAGTATGTTCCGTCCTCTATAGAGGGGTTCCATCCATTAACACGAACTTAATCCAACCTAATCCTAATCCAAACCATATTTTAGTTTCAAATCAGAAATATATTTGAGTGGAAAGTTGTAAACTCATGTGGACTTTTAAAATGTATTTTAACCCATTAACGTCCAGGCGAACACATTTTTTGAACAATTTTCAGTGGCTTAATTTTTTATTTTAATGGCCTTGAAAAAATTCTAGCATCATTTCTGATGTAAAATTTCTTGCTCTTTCAGAATCTGCCATCAGAATTTGTAAATAAAGTCCAAAAAAGTTATAGTCAATTTTTTGGAAAAAAACCGTGATTTTTCCTCAAACTCAAATTTTTTTTTAAGCGATATTTTCACATCGAAACAACATTAGGATGGTCTTGAGGAGTCAAAATACAGCGTCCATGAACTCTAAACTTTAAAATGTGCACATACTCATTTCAAAATAGATCGGAAGAGCACACGTCTGAACTCCAG
>NW_012027686.1:7568-10104 GCF_000956235.1 Wasmannia auropunctata
AAATGTAATTCTTGACGGATGACACGTACACCGCTGAATCAGATTAAGATTACAAAAATTAGTCTATTCCTTATGCACAGCTAAGAACTTAACCCATTAACGTCCAGGCGGACACATTTTTTGAACAATATTCAGTGGCTTAATTTTTTATTTTAATGGCCTTGAAAAAATTCTAGCAACATCATTTCTGATGTAAAATTTCTTGCTCTTTCAGAATCTGCCATCAGAATTTGTCATAAATAAAGTCCAAAAAAGTTATAGTCGATTTTTTGGAAAAAAACCGTGATTTTTCACTCAAATTTTTTTTTTAAGCGATATTTTCACATCGAAACAACATTAGGATGGTCTTGAGGAGTCAAAATACAGCGTCCATGAACTCTAAACTTTAAAACGTGTACATACTCATTTCAAAATTCATGATGGCGGCATCGAAAATGGCGGCCGAAAGCTCGAAATGTTACGATATTGTGCAAATTCATTTTAAACTTGTCACGCGAAGCTGGGATTTTCCACATGAATTTTCAATTTTCTATGCGAATCAAGGTTTCACTTGGATTTACAACTTTCCACGCAAATCTATTTTTTATTTAAAATTAAAATATAATTTGGGTTAGATTAGCTATTAGTTTTAACAAGGTAGAAACCTCCCGTGGAAAGGAGAAGGACGGAATATACTGCCTCCACGCATACTTTACAACACGAAGTTACGTTCTACGTAGGTTTATAACATTTTGTATTTCGCACATTTCGATTATGACAACGCATGCGCATGTGGCGACAGGACATGTTCACGCCGCTACATCATTAATATGACAAATTTCCTACCTCAAAAGTCATCATTTTTAACGATTAATAACTCGGTTCACGGGGCAGAGCGACGCTTTTTTCTATCAGATTTTATTTTACTTTACAACATGAAGTTAAGGTCTATACGCTGTTCATAGCAAGAACGTACCTAACTTTGATGAGAATTCATCTGTCTCGTGCATGTCTCCCCTACAGAACGCTTGGAGAGCGGCCCTCTCTACTGCTACTTTGCATTCAAGCTCGTATAGCTTGTTTATGTCACTATCAAAACATCAAACCCTTAGCATACTGATTACGATTATAGGTATTATTTATTACTTATCATCAAAACTCCGTCGAACATTTTAGTTCAATGTTTTTTAATGTAAAGATTTTATAACATAGCAATTAAAGAAAAATTGAAGTGCCACTAATGCCAATATACGATACTAACAATGAGTAGGGCCTAACGGTAGGTATGTCATTTAAGAAACTTGTTTTTACCCAAGTATGTATTCTTTTCACTATGCTGTCCATATACGCAGAAGCAGGTACGTTCTTGCTATCAACAGAATATACATGGGTTTAAAACATTTTGTATTTCACACATTTTGATTATGACAACGCATGCACAACTGACGTTTTCTTCTGTCAATTTCTTTAATTTTATGCAAAAATGTATCAAATAAGCATACATTTATCGATGTTTGAGGTGAGACGCTAAATTGAAAAATTACCTTAGTTTTATAATAGTGCTTTTTCTTGTTGAACTGTGTAGTTAACTATATATTTTTTTAATAAAATCTAATTAGACTCTCAAAAGTTAAACATTAAAATACAACGGGCAAATGAGAATTAGGTGCAGTTAGTAGAACGCAAGTAATCTCTTTAATAATGAGATCTACATACACATTTAGAAAACAAGTTTCCGGAAATAGACGTTTAGACTCCTCTTCGAGTCATCATTAGTATTTTCTCAATTAATTAAAATATTTCCCAAACTCCATTCAGCAGTCCATTAAGGAAACTGAGCGTGCAGTCTACCTTGGTTACAAAGCCATGTGGTTTAAGTAGCAAATAAATTCTGTAAAAGGACGTGTTACGCTCGTCTTACTTGTTCTAGATTTTTATGTATCTTGAATTTACCGCAAGAAGTCGCAATATATGAAGAAATGAAACATGGATTATTGTAATCATCGATGTGAGGAAATTATTTATCACATGAGTAGAATAACACAAATTTACAGATATAATTTTCCCTTCCTTGTGTATAAAGACGTTTCCATTTCAAACTCTCAACATGAAATGAGCGATATAAACGATTTTACATTACGTGTGACATAAAGCTTTGAGATTATTTACAATCTGTTTAGTACTGATAAATAGGAATAATGTAACGCTTCTGTGTCTGATTGTAGGTTTAAGTTAGGGCTGTTACTTTTCACCTACTTCAAATATTCGAAGCTTCGAAGTTTAAAATTAACTTCGAAGCTTCGACGCTTCGAAGTTTTAAAAAATACGTTCGTGCAAATGATAAATTTATCCAGAAAATTTACAAATAGTTTTAATAAAAGTATATATATATATATTCTCTTATTAAAAATATTTGTAAATTTTCTAGATATATATATATATATGCAGGGTGGACCATTTTAATCCATCCAGTCGAATATCTCGAAAAATAAGCACACTAGGAAAAAATGTTTCGGACAAAAGTTGTAGGGTTTTGAGGGGGACATAAGATGATAAC
>NW_012027686.1:12399-18841 GCF_000956235.1 Wasmannia auropunctata
AACGTTGGTTATTAACACATTCCTTTGTAAATGAATCGCGGTCAAGACATGCTCTCCATGGAATGGAAGATAAGAGCGATAAAAAAGAATTGTGAGCTCTTTTTACGTAAATTTATATTACAATAATGCATGTAATACCCCAAGCTTGTTTTCCAGAAAGATACCAAAAACTTTTAGTTTTTAATAAATTTTTGATGCATAAAAATATGAGAAATAATATATATATCTTTATCACCACCCCCTTCTCTGTTATTACGTTTCAAGTACCGCCAGGGCGCTTTTATTTTTAGGACTACACCACTGATTATACGCATGAATTCGATTAGGATAACACGAAAATAATTGATACGGAACGTTTTTTACATAAAAGACCAGTGTGTAAAATGATACACATAAAAAAACAGAATAACGACTTAAACCTACAATCAGACACAGAAACGTTACAATATTCCTATTTATCAGTACTAAACAGATTGTAAATAATCTCAAAGCTTCATGTCCAATGTCACACGTAATGTGAAATCGTTTATATCGCTCATTTCATGTTGAGAGTTTGAAGTGAAAACGTCTTTATACAAGAGGAAAGGAAAATTATATCTGTAAATTTGTGTCATTCTACTAATGTGATAAATTTCCTCACATCGACGATTACAATGATTCACGTTTCATTTCTTCATATTTTGCTACTCCTTGCGGTAAGTTCAAGACACATAAAAATCTAGAACAAGTAAGACGAGCGTAACACGTCCTTTTACAGAATTTATTCGCTATTTAAACTACATGGCTTTATAACCAAGGTGGAATGCACGCTCAGTTTCCTCGATGGACTACTGTATGGAGTTCAGGATATATTTTAATTAATTGAGAAGATACTGATGATGACTCGAAGAGAAGTCGAAACGTCTATTTTCGGAAACTTGTTTTCTAAATGTGTATGTAGATTTCATTATTAAAAAGATTACTTAAGCCCTACTAACTGCACCTGATTCTCATTTGCCCGTTGTATTTTAATGTATATTTTTTTAATAATTTAAGGTAGTTCGTTAATAAAGTGCCGAAAATTTGGGATGCCTCACTAAGGCCCACCCAAAATCATAAATATTTGCTTAATTTGGATGAAATATCAAAACTACGTGTATATCTAATGAAATAATATAAAACAAACGATATTTAGTATGCAAAAGTGATTGATAAAATCACTAAAAAAAAATAAACTGAGGCCATATGAGGTTATATGCTTACTTTCATCACTTTCTTGCTTGTATATAAAAAGTTGGAGCTCAAGTTTTGCAAAGACGTAAAAAAAGGTTTGCTCTAATTATTAATTTTTATATCAAATATTTTAAATATATGTAATTATGTGATATATCAGTTATATAATGCATCTGTCATAAGACTACATGCATAAAATTCTAATTTAGTTTTTTTTTTTTTCTTAAAAATCACACGGTCATTTGGTTTAAAATTTTAATATAATATTAGTTTTACTTTAAAGAATATTCTAGAATTTTTAAACTTCTTATAATTTTTAAACAAATTGAAGTATTTTGATTTTGCTATCATATCTCTTTAAATTAAGCAAATTCAAAAATTTCGGAAAAAATTTAAAAAAAGCTATCTCAGAATTAAGGCAAAAATATAATATTTTAAGGATAAACGTTTATTTTAAATAATCCTTACATGTACACGGTTATTTTAATATATTAATATATGTATTTTATATTTGAGTACTCTGATTTTTTAATCATTTTTCATATAACAAGTGTAAAAGAATTATAGAGTGATGTCCTGAGATCACACTTATAATTCATTTAAAATCGATTTTATGTTATGTTTTGTTAATAATGTAAATAATGAAATGAAATGAAAACTGTTTCAATAAATTTCTTTGACAAAAATTAAAAATTAAATTACCTGAGCTTTATTTTGCACCTCATGACTACCTCTCCATGTATTAATGGCCGGTTGTCGTGGACCACGTTTGTCTAACAGCAGCTCGCTCGGACATTTTTCGAAAATGAGTACACGCTCTGCCACGGAACCTCTAGTAAGGAACGGCCTGACGGGATTGTTGCCTGTTCCCGTTCCCACAGCAGTCCTTATATTCTGCTTTTGTTGATTAGTCAATTCTGGATGGGGTACAGTCTGCTCTAGACGTGGCCGTGGAGAAGTAATTTTTGGTCCCCATTTAGATGTCACTAAATCTTTATCCAAGTCCTTAATATCCTTATCCTTTCGAATCTCCATCTCAAATTTTGTTCTTGTGCTAGAAACCAATTGCTCTGTAGTAGAATTATTATACGGATTGTTGGAAGCTCGTTGCTCCTCGAGTCGTTGTTGGGTAGGTGGATTTTGTTGAGCAGCCTGATATCTAACCTTAGCATAGTCAACCGCCGACATAGCGGACAGATCATCCTTGCTGAGTAATTTTGTATCATTAACTAACACAACTTGATCAGTAGGTATAGTGGCGGCAGTGATAACATTGCCATTTTTGGTGATATTTGCTATAGAACTAGAAGCTCTCGACTTAGATACTGTCGAACTGTTTCCATGATAATTATGACCTCCGATAATAATTTGTTTGACCGATTCAACCTTTGGTTTTTCTTGCTTGACCGATGGTTTCTGTCTATTACGCAAACATGCTATTGTCCTTTCTGGTTCCTCGGTGATTACAGCACCTGTCTTTAAAGCATTTATCAGTCTTTCTTCCTCTCGTGCAACTTCGTCAAGATATGCACATCGTGAATTTATTTCTGCCATAACCGATTTCTTTTCATTCTGCGCTTGCAATGTTTTCGTAATATCTTCATGTTGAGATATTTCAGCTGATGTGCAAGATACATTTGCGATTTTTTTGACATCGTTTAATTTATTTTTCAATGGCCAAGTTGTCAAACCTGAAGTCGAATGCGATGAGTTAATGTTCAGTGAGAAATCAGTGGATGATGATGCAATTAATGTACTAGTCGGTCTTTTTTGTTGTGTCATTCTATTAGATGTCAAATCAACTGGAAAAGTGGTTTCGATAGTCTCCAAAAAGACTTCGCAGTGATGAGAGCTGGGCGTCTTTGTAGGAACCTGAGGTTTTATTATTTGTGACGGTTTGTTCAAAAACGAAGTAGGAGATAGTAAGACACTTGACAATTTCTTCGAGTTATCGGCAATTAGATTATTCTTTGAGACAATAACCGTCTGTTGCTGTTGCATAGAGTTTCTTTCAAATTTCTGCAAGGCAAATTGTATGGAAGATGGTAATGCCTTAGATGGTGATTTTTTTTTAGAAGCAGCTATTCTAGCTTTATCCTCTTCTACAAAATTATTGACTAGTTTTTCAAGATTGCCATTGTCTAGATTTGGCGTTTGTGCTAATATATCTACCGTTGTTGGGGAAGAATGTTCAAGTGAAGACGATGGTGATGTCTTGCCACCTATATTATTTCCACACACAGCATTCCCGGTAGGTGAGTTGCAAGGTGTTAATGTGCTACCAAATTTGTCAACAGCAGTTGTATTGCTGTGACAAGTTAGAATCTCCGTCGGTGCTAATCCGCGACTTTTCCACGTCTGATAAATCGCCTCTGCATGATCACTGATCTGTTTGGCGATTGCGGCAATATCTTCTTCACCGGAAGCTGATGTTTCTGCAGGAAATTTTCGACGTAAATCATGCTTGGCTGTGGCAGCCATGTCATAAAAATGCTGTTGTTGACACAATTGCGGATGATGATTAAATAGAAAATTCACCACTTGATTACTCAATTCGACAGACTGATCCAACACCAATTCGACTAACTCAGGATTCTTTTGAACAGGCACGATGTTAATTGGAATCGCATAACCAAAATGGATTGTTTGACAATTTACATGATCATATCTGGAACGTGATTCATTTACCAAGCAGGCATTCAAATTTGGACAGTGCACTGCCTTACTTGGACGTAAGTCAACAATCGCTGATACAAAAAGATTGCGTCGTGTCGTGAAGACCTGGCAATCCCAGGACAACAACGACAGCGACGACGATAATGATGATTGATGCAGTTCCGCTATTTTAGCTGACAATAATGATGATGTTCTTGAGGATTGTTGAGATATTATTGTTATCGCTGGCATATCTCAGGCCGGTTGGCCTATTTATTTTCCACAACCACCATGTTATTTTACAGCTTTCTCTCATGTGATTCATTGCTTCTTTTTTTATTCACATTTATCTTTTATTTTTGTTATTCTTTTTGTCATTATATGTAATCATTAATATCGTTTAGCATCTTTGATAAGTTGACAATGAATATGGTTGAAATAATATCCAAATGTAAGATGTAACCAGACTTGCATAGATGAGTGATGATCTGAAAAAAGAATTAATTTTGATATACAAATGTTTAGTAAATAATTATTAAATATAAAACGTAGAAATTACCAAAAATTTTTGGCTAATATTTTTTTAAATAAATTTTTTACAGGTTGTAAAGATGCTTGTTAGGATCAATATTATTAAATTGTTTGTGAATTATTATTAATTCATAATATTACAACTAAAGCTTCAATTCAGAAGTGCATTTTGAGACCGACAAATAATTGGCACGCGTATGCATAAACTGGAAAATGTATATTTTATATAAAATATTATTAGGCAACAAGAGCTGCTGTAAATATGTATATATTGTTATTTATCCATATCGGTCCATTTCACTTATTGTTTATTTTTTTTAATTTTAATTTCCAGATTTGTACATTTTTAAAGAAATATTCAAAAGAAATATCTTGAAAGTAAACATTCAGAAGAATTTAATTCTTTACGTCTTTATACATAACAAAATTATTACATTATATTATAGGAATATTATATTATAGGTGCCGAGGATCCAGGTTCAAAACCATCCAGAACTACGGTGCTCTGAAATGCCCTGCCAATGCTCTACGGTATTTGGCGGCGCAAATCGAAGCAGAGATCTTTGGAAAATGATCGCCAAATGGAAGCGAAATTGGAGGTTGTTATAGCTGTGGAGAAATTGGGATTATAAGAAAATGTAACTCTAAAGAGATCATAAACATTTTTCAATATATAGGGTGTCTGAGGCTATCCGTACACATTTTTATCTTTGCAGAATAAGGTCCAATTAAAAAAATATGTTCGGATCATAGTTGTAGGGCTTAAAAAGTACTATTTATTGATTATATCAGTTTGACCTTGGATAGCTTCACCAAAATCAAGGTCAAAGGTACTATAACTTTCAAGCTTTATAACTTAAAAAGAACTTAATGAAGATAAACTTCATTATACATTGTGTTTTGTAAAGCTCTTGACATTAGTTATCAAATTCTGAAATCAAACATAGGGTATTCTATTTAAAAAAATTAATGTGATCTTGACGAATTTTGGCAATACTCAAGGTTAAACTGATATGATCAATAGATCACTCTACAGATCTTTTTAAGTCTACAATTATGGCCTGATTGGAGATTATCCTGCGAAAAAAAGTGTAGAGTGATCTTACAAGGAAACTGTACGACGTGATACCAATGGATTTCTACGAAACTCATAGTATCAATAGGTATCAGTGTCGATAAACAGATAAAAAACACTACTTAAGCGTTTGCGAAAAAAACGAAGTTGAAAATTCCGCCCCGCGCACGCACGCACTTCCATTCATTCAGGAACATGCGCAAACTTTTATTTTTCTTACGTCCTCGCCGTGGATCTTGCTAGCCCTAAATAATACCAATATTCGGGTGGCACTCGATTAACCACGTTATGATTGGACACTGATTGTTTGGACACGCACAATTGGATACGTACTATTGGACACTGCACGATTGGAAACGAACATTGAATGAATGGACACCGCACGAATGGACACAAACATTGAACAAATGGACACCGCACGATTGGATACCGAACGATTAGACACCGAATGATTGGACACCACACGATTGGACACCGCACGATTGGCCATCGCACGATTTTACGCGAAGCAAGCTCTATCCCGCACCAAGAGAGATTTGAATTAAGTCAGTCTCTTTTTAAAGTAGAGCACCCCCCCCTCCTCATAGAGAAAATGGAACATATTACCTCATGAAGTGTATAAGTGGAGGTAATATGTTGCATTTTCTCTATGGAGGGGGGCTCCACTATAGGCCAACAACGCGAAGCGAGAATCCACATCGAATTACAACTTTTTACGCGAAGCAAGGTTCTTGATCTTGACGTTGACATATGTTATTGTATACACAACACAAAAAGTTGCAAACCCATGTGGAACGTTTTTGCGTTGTAAAGTATATGCGTAAAGGCAGCATGTTCCGCCCCTCCTACGGACCCAAAAAAGATAACCTAACTTAACCCAAATCATCTCTTGGCGTAAGGCGGACTTCCCTTTGCATAAGAAATTGCAAACCCATGTAAATCCTCGCTTCGTGTTGTAAAATGAATACG
>NW_012027686.1:18861-21488 GCF_000956235.1 Wasmannia auropunctata
GATCTCAAATATAAGAATCGATTACGAGTACCGGCTTATAACTTTGTTAATTTTGCGAATCGGGCTAAATCCTTTTACAGACATATTTTCCATATCAAATACTTGCAAAATATGTAAAAAGAAATCGATTTTTCCGATCCGCTAGATTAGAATACCCCCTTAACAACGTCGAGATTATACAAATATGCAATATTTTTGCTAAGAAATTTTTTTTTATACAAAATCTATTTGTACATTAATAATATGTTTTTATAATATCGGTATATAAACCATTTTTAATATGAAAAAAATTAAGTATGTTAATACAATATAATTGAAATATGTCAAATTAACCTATTTAATCTCAATGCATTCATATCAAATTATCGTTAATTAATGGGAATTAAAAATATAGAAATTATTAGATTTTCAGATTTTGTACTCTTTAAAATTTAATTTAATTTGTTTAATTTGTTTATGTTTAAGTTTAAAACTAATAAACTAATAAAAAGAAATCAAAACGAATCATAAGCTATCAGGAATCAGCGCGGTAATTAGTGCGAAAATTATAATAATAATTTCGATGTAGTTCACATTATAAAATATAATTTTGAGAATAATCGATACGAATTTAAGTCAAGACTTAAAAAAGGAAAACATAATTTGGCTTCATTTAGAATAATTTTTCCCACTGAATTGTACACAATCCGCGACTGTCAAAAATTGTTTAATTACTGAGGATGGCTTAAAGTTAAGCCGAAACGTTTGTATGACTTTGAAATTATTGTATTATTTTCAAGATTATTTTATGATGTAAATTACATCAGAATTATTATTCTAACTTCCGCATTAATTACCGTGCATTAATTATCGCTGACTCCTAACAAGCCTTACAATTCGTTTTGATTATTTGTTTAATAAAAAGTTCTTGCTAATTAACATTTAATTTGATAAAAAAATTATTTTATTAATGTAATTAGTTTTGTAATGTGTGTATTCAGTGTAATACATATTAAAGACGATACAAATTAAATTAAACTTGAAAAAAGTACAAAATCTGAAAATTTATAAATTCCTATATTTTTAATTGCCGTTAATTAACGATAATTTAATATAAATTCATTGGGATTAAATAGGTTAATTTAACATAGTTTAGTCTTATTGTATTAAAATATTCAAAATAATAAATCAAATAAGGGCTACGAGCCTGAGCTAGGTGTTTAATGCTCCAATAAGACAATATTATATAAAAAAATTAAAATTGAAATTAAAACAAACGTTTCGACCTGTATTAGGCCATTCTCAATGTCGAATCGATAAAATTAATATAAGTAAAATTGAAACAGTAAAATATACAAGAAGTGTTTGCATATCTGGTAGTTTATTTTATGTTGGTAACATAGCGTTGCGTTCGTGCCCGTAGCACTCAGCTCGATGTTCCCAGCGCTCGTAATTGGACCTACAGCCTCAAGAATATGTGACTGCCTCTCATTGGTCACTTTTCAAAATGCGATACCTGATTGGTCGATTAAGATATTTCTGGTGCCGTTCAGTGCGGTTGACGCCAGAAGAACAGATTGTAACCGGACGTGCCCGTGATCGGACGTGTACATTTTACGTCTCAAGATAATAAAGTTCAAGTCGTTATACGCTGCTACGGGGTGATTTATCCATTCTTGCCTAGTCTCCTAAGTCTAGTTTGCCCTCTCCTAACTATTTCGGCCAGTGGAATTATCTCTCCGCTATTTCTTGCCATGAGGAAGATTCATTCCCTGCCTTACAATTCTCCCTTTACAGTACATTGTTAAAACTCATTTGAAACATAATATTCAGGCGCAAATCTCCAAAATGTATCGTGAAGTAGAACTGAACATACGGTTTTCCCAGATTTAAACAGGAGACAAAGAAGAAAGATGTCATTGTTAGAATCCGTAATTCTTAACATATAGAAGCTAGATTCAAATTTTAAAAAATGACTAAATCAAATATACAATTAAAAAGCGAACAAGTTATAAACAAGTTAAAATTAAAATTAAATATATTTTTGGCCAATTATTTTTTTGCGTTAATAAAAATTAAAATTAAATACCTGAATCTAGGAGTCTCATTCAAAGATTAAAATAACATTTATGTAGTCAGTAATCGTTTTGCGCCTACGAGTCTTTAAATATGAACTTGAAATGATATGTAATGTCAGCGTTTGTTACCGATAGGACATCTATGAACAATAAACAGAAAAGATAAAAGGAAAGAGAAAAAAATAATAAAAAGGAAGGGGAGAGAAAAGAATCAAAATTAAGGAGATTAAAAATTAAGATAAATTAATGTGAGGGCAATGCTTGTAAAATCGGGAGATATACGTCAGAAAGTGATTCAGTATTACTCTGCTTATTGAGACCGTACTGCTGTCTATTAATATGGACCATTTTAGAAATTATTCTTTTAGTATAGGATGGCTCACTATCAATAATCTTTACATCTATCCACTCAAATTCATGGTTGAGAGCGACACGATGGTCAGAAATGACTGACAATGAGCCTGATTTTTACCTCTATCAAGCTAGCAGAACCAAATAAGCAGAATCAAACCGGACCTATCCAATTTTTTAGTACTCAATTTGTACTAATTTGTACCACCAATAAAAATT
>NW_012027686.1:21508-27040 GCF_000956235.1 Wasmannia auropunctata
GGGGTGCCAGCGGTCGGATTAAAAAATTGTTTAAAAATGTTAATTGTGCGGAACTATTGTTAAAATTGTGCAGGAACTATAGAACTCTTCGAGAACTATAGAATTCCATGGTTCATTTAACATTTTTTACAAAATGGGATGCTACGGGAAGTTAGCACCCCATATTTTAAAAATTCAATTTTTTGTATTAAATCGACGGAATTGTTGTTCTTGTCTATCAGGAACTATAGAACTATTGTGGGTGCCAATGGAACTGTGTTTAAAATATTAAATTTTTAAAAATGGGGTGCCAACTTCACACAGCCAAACGGCACGAGGTACAAAATTTTTATTGGTGGTACAAATTAGTACAAATTGAGTACTAAAAAATTGGATAGGTCCGGTTTGATTCTGCTCATTTGGTTCTGCTAGCTTGATAGAGGTCTGATTTTTTATTAATGTCCATGCGATGCTCTTTGATTCTGATTCTGAGCTGTCGTTTCGTCTGTCCAATATAAGTGACATCTTTCTTCTTTGTCTCCTGTTTAAATCTGGGAGGACCGTACGTTCAGTTCTACTTCACGATGCGTTTTGGAGATTTACACCTGAATATTATGTTTTAGATGAGTTTTAACAACGTACTTTTATAAAGATTTTCTCCTAAATATTATGTTTTAGATGAATTTTAACAATGTACTTTTATATTTTACTGTTTCAATTTTACTTGTATTAATTTTATCGATTCAACATTGAGATGACCTAATACAGAAAATTGAAATTAAAACGTTTGTTTTAAGCCTTATAACTCGAAAAGTGTTCAATGGAAAAATACATATTTTATTATCGTGTTTTGGAAAGCTCTCGAAATAAACTATAAGAATATGCAATAAAAAATAGGGAGTTTCATTTAAAAAATTTGAAGTAACTTTTGACCTTGACAACGTCACCTAAGGTCAAACCACAGGATTAGCAAGTAACGCGTTACCGATACCATTTTCGTTCCTTTTTTTCAGTAACATCGTTACTTTTTTATATCTGTAACGATAACGGTAACATCGTTACATTTTTGCACTAACGGTAACAAATTCGCCGTTACTTTTATCGTTACTTTTTTATATTTTCAAATATATCCTAAGGTTTATCAAGAATAAATAAATCAACAATAGAGAAGTAATGCCAATGCGAGCCAACACGCATGTTGGTGTGTAATAATTTTTACAATATCCGACCATACGCAAATTTCTTTTTTATACTTTATTTTCTTATTCTATAATATATTTTTAATTTATTTTTGTTTAAATATTTTCTATTCTATATCTTTTAAGGCTATATTCTCATAGTCATTATCAGTGGAAAATCTATAATTCACATTACATGGTATTTAATGTATGGACCACTTCACTGGTGGACAGAAGACACAAAGTAATGATAAAATAATGTGTCTAATAAACGTTTATCTTAGTTTCCGAATTGTAATCATATTTGTATTCTGGTTGTTATTTGTATTCAGTTGCTTACCTTTATAAGATGTGCTTAAAATAACCATCTTCGACCTAAATGCAAGCATGCAGTCGTTGCCATGTAAATTGTCACACATTTTCAAAAAACGAGTATTTGTCGGATTTGTTAATTATTGGCAGTCTTCTTATATGTGACTAAATATTTCAATGCTGTCAATGGGATAAGAATAAACAATTGTTTTTGTGTCCCACAAAAAAATCTAATAGATTTAAGTCTGCAAGGGAACGCGCAACCAATAAGTCCTGCATGATTTATCCATTTGTCAAAAAAATTGCTGCCAACAAATCCGATGAATATCCGATATTTTTGAAAATGTGTGGCAATCTACACGACAATGACTGCACATATGCATTCAGGCCGAAGGTCATTATATTGAGCACTTTTTATAAAGATAAGCAACTCCATTACTGTAATATAAATATGACTATAACTCGAAAAAGGGACACATATTTATATGAACTTTTATCGTTGCTCCTGTCCGCCAATAAAATATCAGTCCCACATTAAAAAATACCCTGTAAAATTATAAATTTACTATTAATACTAACAATGAAGATTGGAATATACTCTTAATAATTAATTTAGAGATAATAGATTTAATCTTGCTATAAAAATAAGTAATGTAAAAAAATATGCTCTATACATATACAGACTTTAGAGAGTTTCAAGTTTTAATATTTATTATTACATTTATATACATATATGTATATATATATATATATATGTATATATAATAATGATTATCAAATAATACAAATTTAAAATTTAATTAAACTTATTTCAGTATTACAAAAAAATAACGAATCGTTACTTTTCAAGTAACGGTAACGGTCACACGTTACTTTTTAAAATCAGTAACGAGTAACGATAACGAGTTACTTTTTACGAAAAATAACGGTAACACTTTACTTTTTTAAGGTAACGTTCCCAATCCTGTCAAACCAATGGTACCGTTTTATGTCCCGCTTAAAGTAATACAACTGTTGTTTGAAACATTTTTCCATATCTATATCATAGTTTTCGAGAAATCTTAAAATGAGACAACCTGTATAAAAGATTGTATACATGCATATGTGCGTATACGTGTATACACACACACGCACACGCACGCGCACACACACACACGCACGCGCGCACACACACACACACACACGCACGCACACGCACACGCACACGCACGCACGCACGCACGCACGCACGCGCGCGCGCGCAATCTCATATCTAGATTTTATCGATTAATAATATGGAATTTACTACATGCAATATAACTATCAATTTTTTTTGTTTCATGGACGATATTAGCGGATATAGTTGCTAAGCAAGAGAATAAACCGCGGCTGGTTTGTTATCGCAATATCAGTCCTTTAACGCCAATTAGGCCATAATTAATTGATCGTTGAGAACAGCCAACGAGATTATTAGGGTCAACGGTAATCAACCCGTAAAATGATCACAGTCAACGTGCAATATCCCCACAAATGTTTTTTTTTTATTTTACATCAGTAATTTTGTATGTGGAATTGCGATATTTTGATATATTTTCCATAAGCAGCTAAATCGATTAATCTAAATAAGAACAAAAACAAGACAATAAATAATAATAATATAATTTATACCTAAGTTTCTTTAGCCACTAAAAAAAAATCCAATTTGTTTAAAAGTTATATAAGGAAAATTTGATAGAATTCACAAATTTCAATATAAAAAAAGAAAAGAAGCAGCGAATACGAGTCAGTGCGGAAATTGATGCGCAATGAAATTACAAATGTATTATAATATATTTTAAAAAATACAATTTAATTAGTTGATCCGTTTGTTTCAGCTCTTTCTTTAATCTACTTATTGTTAACTTTTTACTGAAGATGGCTCAAAGAAAGAGCCGAAACGTACGGATCAACTAATTAAATTATATATTTTTTAATATATTACATTTGTAATTTCATTGCACATCAATTTCTGCGCTGACTCGCATTCGCCGCTTCTTTCCTTTTTTTTATATTCATATAAGGAAGTACTATACAGATTCATTTTATTTTTGAAAGTCAATTATCTAGAAATAATTGGGTTTTAGACAAAACTGTTTCAGACAGAAGTTATATAGTCTGAAAAAAAGATAATGATAAAATCAATTTTTTCGAAAAAATCAAATTTTCAAGGTTTCAAAGACCGTCGCCATTTTTTAAAAATAGGAATGTAATTTTTTTATACCTATATTCTTCAAATTACTTTTAACATAAAAGTATTAGAGTTATCAAAAAATTAATAGATGTCTTCGCGATATTTTATTCTGATATATTTTAATATGAAAACTATAAAATTTTTTGCAACCTATTTACTTTTTAGTAACTGTACTCTAATATTTTTATGTACAAAATAACAGCTAAATCAGTAAATTGTAAAGAAAATACAAAATTACTTTTCTCAAAAAATTAATTATGTAATACAAACCATTTACAATATATAATTTAAATAAAATAAAACATTCTAAAGGTTAATATTATAATAGTCAATAATATATATATTATAGTATAATCATGGATATTATATTTAATCCAGTAACAACAAAGTGTTTTGCGTTAAATATATTTTTATTCTGATAATATCTTTTGTTTTATATTATTGTTTATTGTCTTTAGTAAGCCTCTTGTTCTATTGAAAATACATCTGCTAATTTCTTCAAGAATATCTTGTGAAAATATATCCCAGAATATCATATATTTTTTTAAAAATACTTGTTTCATATCTAATTTTTAATCTCTTTTTACTTTATTTCTGTTAATTTGTCTTAAGTATAGTAACGATATGTACAGTTGTGGACACATCGGTTGCGACATATTTTCTTTTTTATAGATTTCAAAACGCACTAATATATTGCAAATGCGGACCACGATTGGTGTTATACTGTCTCTAGACTACAGATAGTACATCGTGGTTCGCATTTACAAAATATTAGTTATCTATAAAGTATATATTATGTATATTAAATATATATTAGAAACCTATAAAAAAAGTGTCGCAACCGATGTGTCCACAACTGTACATGTATGTATTTTAATATGACCGGATGCACAAAGTTTTTAAACGTTATGTTTAATCTTAAGACACTTTATATAATTAAAAAGTTGTAACAGGATTCTTAATAGAATAGTGCAGTTATTATACATTTATGTATATGTGCAAGACTGAATTATATATGAAATACTAAAACATATGAAATACTAAACTATTTTTGAGGTTATATGTTATAAAAAATTTTAAAAATATAATATCACGAAACATTATTATTATTCTATAATAAGTAAAATTAGACCCCTATATGAATAAATCAAATAAGTAGAAAAATGCTAAATATGAGGACAAATTTAGACCTAAATATATTTGTACATATGTATATTTTTTAAATACATCTTTCAAATTATATAAACTGTACGTCGATTACTGCCTTGGATCAATCATAAGGCGAATCTGAAATAATATCACAAAATGGATTGTCAATTTAATTACTAATGCTAAATATCATAATGATAAACATCTTTAACACTGCAAAGAACTTATAAGTTTTATACACGTGCGTGCGTACAAAACAAAAAGCCCCGAAAAGTCGGGGATTCTAGGTTCAAATCTTGACTGACAAGGGAACCTCGCGAAGTGTCAAATTCTGATTTTAATGAAACTTGGTACACTTTGAGGTCACTTAAATAGATGAATTTAGAAATTATTAGTTGGTGCTAAAAAACGGTTTAAGGGGTTACACCACCTTGACCGCCTAAAAATCAATCGGTAACTTTGGGAATTTTTTTTAGGAAAACAATAAAAGTAACAAAAAATTCGTTTTAAGGTTTTAATAATACAAGTCTTTAGAAGTAAAAAATATTTTTTTTATTTATTTTTTTAACAAAATGGCGATGCTGAAGCCAATTTACTAAACGTCGTTTTGTCAAATAGACGTTGCGGGGATCTACCATTCGATTGAACCTGGAGCAAAAAACCAAAATTTTTTAAAAACTATAATATGCACTACAGAAGTACATA
>NW_012027686.1:27598-28888 GCF_000956235.1 Wasmannia auropunctata
TTGTCTCTTTTGACTCATTGAAAAAATTTTTTATATTCTTATTTATACCAAATTCTTTCAATATGAAAAAATATATACCTCGTCTATCTATGTTCAGTATAATATATACAGTGGCGTGCAAAAGTTTCCGGCCAGTGACAATTTGTACTCTAATCTATTTATCTATATATATAAAAATGAATGTTTGTTTGTTTGTCCCGTATGCGTTCATAAACCATTCATCCAATTGCGATGAAACTTTGGTGAGTTGTTGTACACATGTCCGTCAAGGTTTCAATGATTCGTTCGGGTCGCTACAATCGCTACAAGTGTGTGGACTAAAAGCCGTAGCTGGATAAGGAGGGGCGATCTGCTCCCGCCGATCATGACCATTTTTTTACAGTTTAGTTGCTATCAATATCAGTTACAATTTTACCTAACATTAGCCCTTAATATTCAACCGTTGAGGTTGGGTTGAGAAATAAAAATCAAAATTTCAAAAAAAATATTTATCTATTAAACGGCTCAATCAATTTTCATAAAAAAAATATATGTTGTAGATGTAGACAAGATACATTTGTAAAAAAATTTCGAAGATTTTAAGGCCAGAAACATTGCAAAAAAAAATAAAATATTTTTTTTTATTTTTTTTTTTAGCTATCTTATCGGTCTTGTATCACCACAAAAATTTTGCCGTAAAATTGTTAGACGCTATCCTATAACATAATTTTTTCAAATTTTTGGAATGGGTACTTAATACTTAAAAAAAATTCTTTTCCTGATTTTTTTAAACCATCTTATCGGTCCACTACGAAGAGCTAACTCAATTTTTAACGCATAACTTAAGAAATGTATAATTGAACATATATAATACCTTCATTCAATTATGAGCACATTCTCTAAAGATTTTGCAATTAAGTGGCTAGATATTATAGAGTTATAGAGTTTCATTTTGATGTTTCGGATTTTCATTTTCTTTATTTTACGACTAACTTCATGCAACTAACTTGATACAAAATAAATTAATTTGTTTCTATTCGTTGTTACTTTTTATTAATAAGAAGTATATTCTTAGAGTACTGACTGTATTTTGTCATTAATCCAGTATTGTTAAAAAGTAAATACTATTTCACATATAAATATAAATATAAATATAAATATAAATATCATTGTGCTTACAATTAGTAAATTCCTCTAAAGTACTTTAAATTGAACAAAGTTATATTTTTTTTGTAACTGATATTGACAGCAACTAAACAGTAAAAAATGGTCATGGTCGGCGCGGGGGCAGATCACCCCTCCTTATCCGGC